>NW_027210923.1:130000-232500 GCF_029030835.1 Brachyistius frenatus
TCCACAATACGGCTTAACTGTGCTTTCATTTCTATAAAGTGTGTTGTTTCGCTCAGTTAAGGCAACGAGCCATTCAGCACAGGTGCTAGTACAGTCACATACAGTGTTTACCAACCAGTCATCCAAAGTGAACTCAGTCATTCACGTTTCATCTGAGACGTGCTGCTGGTTATCTGGACCTGCAGGTCCATTACAGTATCGCCTCTCGTCAGTGTGCTGCTCAGCGCTCACCAGACTACACCGCTCATTTCTTCACGCTAAATGTTTAATATCATTGTATTTACCTCAAGATCAGTCCTTTTTTTTTTTTTTTAATCTGAAATAACAGAGATAAAAATGATCATTGTCTTGAATTAGGACTTTTTTTTTTATTGCCGGTGTTTTTGCGTTTCAGTCTTATATAGTGAAATTTGTATTTATCATGTTATAACTTTCTGTTGTTTAAATAAAGAATTTACAGCAAATTGTAAATAAAAGCTGCAACAATGAGTCGCGTAGGTTTCGGTTGACGGCATGTGAGTAGTTTCTGTTTCATGAAGTACATCCTGTGAAAGAGTTTCTCTGAAGTAGACACTTTCAATATAATGTTTTATTCATTTTATGTGATCTGTGTCCAGCATTTGAAACATATTCCTGTTGACGTGATCGATTTGTTGCTGAGCGCTAACATGTTCATTGATGCGTTTTATATTTCTTTGTTATGGTTTTAAAAAACAAAATTTAAATCCTGCTGATGTTGGTGATCTTAGGTCTTCCTGTTGTGGTGTTAAAATATAACCTTAAAATATGTGGTCTGCTCATCTTTCGGATGGATTGCCTTGAACTTTGCAACACACATCCTGTAAATGTCCACTCAGCAGTTCTTGGTCTTGCGACTTTTAATCTGCAGCATCATCCGGTCAGAATCTGAATGTACTTTAATTTATGACCACATACCTTTAAAACTAACGACAGTCCCATCAGCCTCAGCTGTACTTTATGTTCAGTGTTGTCATTATGTTAACACACTCAACTAAGTAGGCCAACCAGGTAAACATTAGCTGTTAGCATTACCATCATAACCTGTGCTGCTGCTGCTAGCATGGCTAAGCCCGGTGTCCCACCGAAGAGTGGAATCCACCTGCAGTCCACTTCATCAAACCGTGTCAGTGTCACGGTTTTGTCTTGCCGAGGCGGGAAAAAGCAGGTGGTTAGAGTTCGGCACCAAAACTACTCGGTTACAGTTCGAAGAAGATTTGTGTTTGGTGAGAGTCAAGAGTCAGGTGTGTCATCCATCCAACCTGCTCGCTCCTTACAGAGAGAGATAGACTTTGTGTTGAACCACGTGTTTGCGTTGACAACTGTTTGCGTTGTGATTGTATTCGTTCATATACTTGACCATGTACTCGGGATAGGGCACGGATTTCTGTTCAAAATCAGAATAGTTTAGTATGTATTTCAAATAGTAGTTTTGCTTGAGATGCCCATCCCTCCGAGGTACTCCATGTGTTACTGAAAGACTCCACCAGAGGGCGCACCAGTTAAAAAATGATCCTATTAGAACATCCTGATCTGTCTGCTGTAAACAATAAACATGGCGACATTCGAGGGGGTCATCGCTGTGCTGATTGGTGTGACAGGAGGACAAAACACGCCGTCGGCTCCGTCTTCATTCCAGTTTTACTGCATTTTCCTCCATTCATGGACGCAACAGTCACAGACTTGTTTCCATTTAGTGTTTCGGGTCCGTGATCCTGTCACGTCTCCATACTGCCCCTACAGGTCATGTGTAAATTGCATCTTGCAGACGTGTTGTGTTAATTTCTGAGGACATGCAGAACCAACGGTCCAAACAGACGCAGGACACTCGAGGCAGCCGCCATGTGTATGCAGACTTTAAAGCGAGAACATCTCCAGACGTAGTCAATGTTTCCTGAAAACAGCTGTCTGCAGCTGGAACACAGATCAATGAGAGCAGTGAGAGTGAACCATAATTTAATTTGGCAGAAAACCAAAACAATGAGATATAAAAGGTGATGATTCTCTGTGGGTGCAGAACCACTTTGTCATTGCACACAGTCTTTGATTTATTAGAAATATAAACATATAGATTTAATGGAGCTTTAAGTCTCCCTTGTAGTGTACATGTTCACACGGACAAACATTCAGGTTGTGCTGCAGCACATCTGAATGCAGATAAAGAATCACAGCAGACATCTGATGGAACATTTTACATGTATTAATTACATGGCAGGTGCCTCAGCTCCAAATATGGGAGTGTGTGTCTCAGAGGTTTGTGCTGGTTGATAATGTGTGGGTGTGTTTGGTGCCAGCTCAGCGGTGCTGAGCCTTATATGTCTGCTATTTTATTTGGCCGCCCAGTTTGTGTGTGTGTGTGTGTGTGTGTGTGTGTGTGTGTGTGTGTGTGTGTGTGTGTGTGTGTGTGTGTGTGTGTGTGTGTGTGTGTGTGTGTGTGTGTGTGTGTGTGTGTGTGTGTGTGTGTGTGTGTGTGTGTGTGTGAACTGACAGCAACTGGCTTCACACAGTCTTATCATCCAAGGCACCCCCTTCACACACAGAACTGAGAGATGGAAGCTGGTGATGGGAGCAGAAAATGGTGCTAAACACACACACACACACACACACACACACACACACACACACACACACACACACACACACACACACACACACACACACACACACATCAACTGGACTGTAGCTGCTACCAACACTTGCATCTTTAGCTTCATTCACTCTCCATCACTTTTCTTCTGTGTCCATGCAGCTGACAGACAGGTTACTCTCTCCCGTCTCTGTCTCTGCTGCTTCCTCACCGAACCCCTCACGCCTACCCACAATAAAACCCACACACGGAAACACTCACATACACACATGCAGTGGAAGCAGCGAGACCCTCCCGTAGGATCCAATCAATACTCAGTCTGGCTGCCTCCCACGTCGTACTGATGATGACAACTTGTCCTTGGCAGCTCCTGCCGTCTCCCTCTCTTTGTCTCCCTCTCTCTCACTTCCCCACACACCCAGTTTACTTGTTACTTGCTGTAATTGACTCTAACTTGTCAAACATCTCTGCATCTTCATCGCGAGGAATCCGACTACAAACTGAGAAGCGGGAGTGTGGAAACGTTTTGAAAATAATTACACACCAGTCACGACTCCTCTGTCATTATATCATGTGGAGAGAGCTGGCACTTCACACCTCATTCCTCGTTCTGATTCGTCCTCCCTGAACACATTTACACCTGGCTAGTGAACGGTACGGCTCTCACATTTCCTGTACACCTGTTATTAATTACGTGTTCTCATCGTCACCACTGTACTTCATTTTCACAGGTAGGAGCCAAAGTTGCTGCTGTTTTTAACTTGAGGGCAGATGGTCCCATTCTTTCCAATTTCAAACAATCTGTTGTAATTAAATCTACATGTAACTAACTGCAGCCAAGATCCCATCACAGTGCAAACCGAGCTCCCCCCCGATGTGGTCTGGTCGGTGGGTCGATTGTGATGCATGTTGTGCAGGTAAATGTGTTTTTCTCTGAATAAGATATGCAGCGTTCACAGGTATAAAGAGCAAATTTTGGTTTATGTTTTTCCCCAAAGACTTGCTCAGTCATCGGGTCTCTCCACTCCTGCTGCTCTCTGTCTTTTCATATCCAAACACAAAATAACTTTTATATGAAAACCTTTTTTACAAAGTACTGCGCAACAGTTTTCAGCACTACAGGTGAAGTGAGCAAAGTAGTGACATGAATACTGATACAGAAAACTTCATATAAAGTGCAGTGAACAAAAAAGAAAAAGCAAGACTTGTGACTTTGTCCCGGTGTCCTCTGTCTCTGACTGTAATCCCAGACAGACTGTCGTGTTGCTCTCAGGACTCGGTGGAGGTCAGACTTCTGTTGCTTCTTCTCCTCGGGGCTGAAGATAGTTCTTCAGAAGTTCTGTCCACTTGACAATACCGCATCACTGCCATGTTTTCCCTCGCTTCGGTGTTAAAAAAGTATTTGTATGTATGACTAGAGTTGAAGAGGGAGGTCATGTAAAGAAGTACAGAGTGATGATGTGCTTGTAGGTAGATGGTTGGGGGAACAAACACAGGACTTTCACCAAGGAGACTGGTGTTGTAGTCCATGAGAAAGCAAAGATGGATTTCTTTTAAGTAACATAAGTAAGTTACTTACATAATGTAGAGTATTTTTCTTACC
Organism: Brachyistius frenatus; assembly: GCF_029030835.1. NCBI lineage: Eukaryota > Metazoa > Chordata > Actinopteri > Embiotocidae > Brachyistius > Brachyistius frenatus. The sequence goes on from NW_027210923.1 coordinate 134,209, forward strand.
TTAAATAACTTATGTGATGTAGAATTTTTAACTCAAACTATCATCTTTTCCTGACACTAACTAAGCTGTGTTGATGCCTCAATCTAACCAAATTGCGACCATGTCACATTTAATCCAAAATATGGTCTTTTCCTGAACCTAACTGCATACTTTTGGGTGCCTAAACATAAGACATCTTACGTTTTAAAACGTGACACTGACACAGTATCCTCCAGTGGACTGATGGGTGTATTACATGCTTTGACATAACGCTGGGTTGGGCTGTGTTTGGGCTTGTTGTCACATGACAGAATTAATTTGGGACAATCAGTTGCCTTCCTGGTGGTAAACTGTGATAGACGGCACTTGAAACATCTGAGGTACCTGTAACCTTCTCACAGTCTTGTATGTGAAGCCAATATTGAACTAATGTCATTAAATGATAGGAGAGTGTGTCTTAAAACAGTGGTTCATCAATGTGGCCATTTTCCCTGATCATAATACATAGTTGGGTATAAAGTTATCATAACTGACAGAATGTTTAAAGCTACAAAACTATAACCTGTTTCTAATAAACCAGAAGTGCCCTCTCAGTGGAGCAAAGCCATTATGAAAGTATACAGCTTCATTGAATATGCACAAATGTGCAGGGAATCAGGCTTTACAATAGCTGTGACCATTCTTTATTGTTTCTTTGTGATCAAGAAATCCAATTGTGAAACACTTTACTGTTTGAGGCCAATGTGAGGCCGTTCCAGTGAGGATCCTCCAAAGTGACAGGCTTCATGTTGGGAAATTCACTGTCTGCACTGCAGCTCAGTCAGGAAACTGTCTGGGGAAGGTTGATATTTTTTTAACAATAAAACTTTAACAGTGAAAAATACCCCTTTCAATTAATTATCTCAGTTACAAAGCTTTCTTTTAGCTTCATCTGTTAAATTTTAAAATAATTTAGTTCAGTTTGATTATTTTAACCCGTGATATTTGAAGTACAAAAGGATCTCTCAAAAGCTGATATGAGGCAACGAGAAAAACACTTTTTCAATAAACATATTTTTATCTGTATTTGTGAACATACCAAAACATCTTTTTTGCAAAGTGGGAGCTGTAATTTTTCACTCGGATGTTGTGAAATTGGAAAGTTAATGAGATTAATAAAAAAAAAAAATACACTGTTACCAAAACACTTCAAGAAGAATCAATAAGGCAGCCAATAAAAGTATCACCTGAAATGTTCACTTTTTGGTTTTAGCTCCAAATGTAGAGATTTATTTAGACTCAAACTGATATTTCCCCAAACTCGAACAAAGTAGTTTTGGTGTCTAATCTAACCAAGTGGTTTTGGTGTCTAATTCTAACCAAGTGGTTTTGGTGTCTAACTCTAACCAAGTAGTTTTGGTGTCTAATCTAACCAAGTAGTTTTGGTGTCTAACTCTAACCCAGCAGTTTTGGTTTCTAATCTAACCAAGTGGTTTTGGTGTTTAATATAACCAAGTGGTTTTGGTGTCTAATTCTAACCAAGTGGTTTTGGTGTCTAACTCTAACCAAGTAGTTTTGGTGTCTAATCTAACCAAGTGGTTTTGGTGTCTAACTCTAACCAAGTAGTTTTGGTGTCTAATCTAACCAAGTAGTTTTGGTGTCTAACTCTAACCAAGTAGTTTTGGTGTCTAATCTAACCAAGTAGTTTTGGTGTCTAATCTAACCAAGTGGTTTTGGTGTCTAATATAACCAAGTAGTTTTGGTGTCTAACTCTAACCAAGTAGTTTTGGTGTCTAATCTAACCAAGCGGTTTTGGTGTCTAACTCTAACCAAGTAGTTTTGGTGTTTAATCTAACCAAGTAGTTTTGGTGTCTAATCTAACCAAGTGGTTTTGGTGTCTAACTCTAACCAAGTAGTTTTGGTGTTTAATCTAACCAAGTAGTTTTGGTGTCTAATCTAACCAAGTGGTTTTGGTGTCTAACTCTAACCAAGTAGTTTTGGTGTTTAATCTAACCAAGTAGTTTTGGTGTCTAACTCTAACCAAGTAGTTTTGGTGTTTAATCTAACCAAGTGGTTTTGGTGTCTAACTCTAACCAAGTAGTTTTGGTGTTTAATCTAACCAAGTAGTTTTGGTGTCTAACTCTAACCAAGTAGTTTTGGTGTTTAATCTAACCAAGTAGTTTTGGTGTCTAACTCTAACCAAGTAGTTTTGGTGTTTAATCTAACCAAGTGGTTTTGGTGTCTAACTCTAACCAAGTAGTTTTGGTGTTTAATCTAACCAAGTAGTTTTGGTGTCTAATCTAACCAAGTGGTTTTGGTGTCTAACTCTAACCAAGTAGTTTTGGTGTTTAATCTAACCAAGTAGTTTTGGTGTCTAATCTAACCAAGTGGTTTTGGTGTCTAACTCTAACCAAGTAGTTTTGGTGTTTAATCTAACCAAGTAGTTTTGGTGTCTAACTTTAACCAAGTAGTTTTGGTGTTTAATCTAACCAAGTAGTTTTGGTGTCTAATCTAACCAAGTGGTTTTGGTGTCTAACTCTAACCAAGTAGTTTTGGTGTTTAATCTAACCAAGTAGTTTTGGTGTCTAACTCTAACCAAGTAGTTTTGGTGTCTAATCTAACCAAGCGGTTTTGGTGTCTAACTCTAACCAAGTAGTTTTGGTGTTTAATCTAACCAAGTAGTTTTGGTGTCTAATCTAACCAAGTGGTTTTGGTGTCTAACTCTAACCAAGTAGTTTTGGTGTTTAATCTAACCAAGTAGTTTTGGTGTTTAATCTAACCAAGTGGTTTTGGTGTCTAACTCTAACCAAGTAGTTTTGGTGTTTAATCTAACCAAGTAGTTTTGGTGTCTAATCTAACCAAGTGGTTTTGGTGTCTAACTCTAACCAAGTAGTTTTGGTGTTTAATCTAACCAAGTAGTTTTGGTGTCTAATCTAACCAAGTGGTTTTGGTGTCTAACTCTAACCAAGTAGTTTTGGTGTTTAATCTAACCAAGTAGTTTTGGTGTCTAACTTTAACCAAGTAGTTTTGGTGTTTAATCTAACCAAGTGGTTTTGGTGTCTAACTCTAACCAAGTAGTTTTGGTTTTTAATCTAACCAAGTGGTTTTGGTGTCTAACTCTAACCAAGTAGTTTTGGTGTTTAATCTAACCAAGTAGTTTTGGTGTCTAACTCTAACCAAGTAGTCCGGAGCAGTCTGGAGCAAAATGAGTAACGATTGATCGAGTGACAACAAGTGCAGTAAAGATGGATATCCAACATCAACAGAATATAGCAGTGTATATAATAGTTTTCACGTGGTAGTTTCACCTGTCTTCTCTGTTCCTTTCTCTCTCTCTGCTTCCCTGAATCTGTTAGTTAGACTGACTTTCTTCCTTTATGGAGATGATGCTCGTCGCTCTGCACAGCCTTCCATCCATTTTTTTTACCCAGCAGCATTAGTGACACACAGATGATAAAGGGAGAGGAATGATGGAGTTGCCTTGCTCCTGCAGTCTGATTCATTCCAACTTGGTCGATAGTGCGAGTCTGGCAATGCATTGTGGGATTCCTCACTTGGACTTTGTTCCTCCTCACTCTCCCTCCTCCTCATATTTCCCCTATAGGTCTGTAGCAGGTGTGTGTGTGTGTGTGTGTGTGTGTGTGTGTGTGTGTGTGTGTGTGTGTGTGTGTGTGTGTGTGTGTGTGTGTGTGTGTGTGTGTGTGTGTGTGTGTGTGTGTGTGTGTGTGTGTGTGTGTGTGTGTGTGTGTGTGTGTGTGTGTGTGTGTGTGTGTGTGTGTGTGTGTGTGTGTGTGTGTGTGTGTGTGTGTGTGTGTGTGTGTGTGTGTGTGTGTGTGTGTGTGTGTGTGATAACACTGTGAGGTCTTCCTCCTGTGGGCCATCTGTATGCACTCTGAGCATCTTTTACAGTGTCACACAGACCAAAGCGCTCCCGAAGGACAGACACACAGATCCAATTAGTGTTTCACTGCACCTCAAAACTGCTCAAACAATTTGCTTGACAGGCTGCCGTCATTCCTCTTGTTTTGATACCTGCTAGAGAAAAGTTGGAGCTGTGGCCGATGTGCTGAGTTTTTAATGAGCTCTGTGTTTTAGAGGTTTGTGTTGGTGTTCAGCTCACTACAGGATCCAACTTCTTCTTCTGAATGCTGCTCTTGCATCATGTCCTAGTCAGCAGTTTGCCTCAGTGTCAGGCAAGAGCTGAGGCTCTTCCTCATCTGAAGGATACTGGATGTGTGCTTCAGGCACTTACTGTCTGAGTTAAGAGTAAAAAAAAATTGTTGTGGTTTATAACCCGTGAGTGGTGGGATGTGCTGAGCTAGAATTAAACAATATCACACGAGAGTGACACCTTCAGTGAGGCTCATAGACCGCATAACTGTCACACCAATAATGACTTTAAAACACCCTCGAGTGTAATATCGCGATGATACAAGTTACCATCTAAATAAAACATGTAATCTAGATGTTTTCATATTGTGGAGCAATTCGCTCTCAAAATGTACAACTTTTTGTTTGTGTGATCCCCATTTCCATGGCAACACATCAGGTAAGACTAACCACTGGAAACAATCAGTCGTGTCAGTAAACTCTTATGTTACGTACACAATGTTTACGACTCCAGGAAGTAGTCGGACCCTTAGCAACCACCTAGCAACAGAGAGGATTTCTAGTCTCCAACTGAATAAATACAGAAAATAGAAACACTAAACTGATCCGCTAGTTCAGTCTGGTTGGAACAAAGATATCTGATGAAGAAAGATATCTGAGGAACAAAGATATCTGATGAACAAAGATATCTGATGAACAAAGATATCTGAGGAACAAAGATATCTGATGAACAAAGATATCTGATGAACAAAGATATCTGGTGAACAAAGATATCTGATGAACAAAGATATCTGATGAACAAAGATATTCATGTTCTCATGTGTTTTTAACATTTTAGCTCCGTGTCATGTGTTCAAACCAAACCGGTCCAGCTAGCCTCCTCTAGGACTGTAAGTGCGTGACTATCCGTGGTGTTACGGTACGGGTGCTCGGAGCGACCAAAAAGGACCAAAAGAGACCCGACTTCACCAAATGGGTCATTTAATAGAACTAGAACAAGTAGAAACTACATTATATTACATATTATATGAAATTCTATTCTAATTCTATATTCCCATCGAGGAGGCGGAGGGATATTTGTAGTGATGAGCAGGGTGTGTTGTCATGGTGATTTGAGAACCAATCAGATCTCTGATAACCTGCCGTGACTAGAAGGAGGCGTGTCGTGTAGATGGACTCCGGTCCTGGATGAGCTCGGAGCTCCAGCCTCAGAAGTCTGATTAAGAGTTCTTCTCCTCCGCGGAGCTCGTTGGCCAAGGTGTCCCGTCGCAGAGGAGCATCCCCACTGTAGCTGTTTATCACCTTCAGCAACAGGCTCCAGTTCTTCCATGCCCATTCATCAAAGCGACAAATGGCTCAGAGGTGGGTGGGGCTATCCATCAAAGTCAGTCTCCTCATAGTATGATACTGGGCCCCGTCAGCCTCTGCTTGATATTAGCCGTGAATCAGGGCCGTTACCTTGGCAACAGTGACTGTAAAATACAAAAGGATTGTTCATAAATGATGCAAAGGAAAGTATGATTTCATGAAATAAAATGGCTTCAGATTGGCACTATAGTGAGATAACCCGACCAGTGAAGAGATGGTGAAGTGTTGTTGGTAACTGAACAGAGAAGTGATCGTCTGCAGTTTATCCTTCGAGTGAAACCTTTAAAACTTGACGTCCACTTCATATGTAACTGAGACATGGAAAGACGAGAGCTCATGATGTTTCATGTGTGAATGTCTGCATGTATGAACAATAACTTGATTTTAGTACACGGTGGACATGAATCCGTCCAGCGGAGGGACGTTCGGTATGAGCTGAACAGAGTAGGCAGCTCGACTGAACGCAGCTCATCCCCTTTTGTGTTTGAGTGAAGTTATCAACTCGTGGTTACATCACATAAAGAGACGCAGAGCAATAGCCAGGAACACACACTCGGCTAAAAAGCCATCCGCCCACGTGCTCGGGGCGCCGAACAGAAGATGTGTGTCATACCACGACAAAATGTGCATCTCTGACTGACACTCCAGCAGCACTCTCAACAAAACCTCACTCCAACTTATTTATTTTTAGGGAATATTTATGAGTGAACACACACACACACACACACACACACACACACACACACACACACACACACACACACACACACACACACACACACACACACACACACACACACACACACACACACACACACACACACACGCACACACACACACACACACACACGCACACACACACACACACACACACACACACACACACACACACACACACACACACACACACACACACACACACACACACACACACACACACACACACACACACACACACACACACACACACACACACACACACACACACACACACACACACACACAGACACACACACACACTCCAAAATGTTCTGTTCCTCCTTATTTGGGCAATTCATCAGAATAATGTGTGAGCAGACCTGACATGAATTACGTGTCGTGAGTCTTCCTCTTGCCTTTGATAAAGGAGGCCCAGTTTCCTCCCGGGCCATGAAATGTGAATATGAATTTGAATGAATCATGGCTTTCCAGTGTGTGTGTGTGCGTGTGTGTGTGTGTGTGTGTGTGTGTGTGTGTGTGTGTGTGTGTGTGTGTGTGTGTGTGTGTGTGTGTGTGTGTGTGTGTGTGTGTGTGTGTGTGTGTGTGTGTGTGTGTGAGAGACAGAGTTTTACATTCGGTGAACTCCTTCTACTGTCTTCTAACCGCATTCAGCCTGCTAGACACATATCTAAAATGAAATATTTGATATTTCCAGAAGTGCTCTGGCTGCTACACGTTTCCAGCAAAGTGCTGTTAAGAACATTGAAACTTGTCAGAAGTCTCCTTTTTGTCATGAATAACATGTACTGATGCTGTTTTCACTGAACCACATGGATGTTTCATATCTGAAAAACTTGTATAGTACGTGGACATGTAGTCCAGTGAATGCACACATGACTGGCTCTAGTGTGGCTGAATAAGACATCTTAGGTGATAGTTTAGGTGTATCTGCATTGCATTATAAGATGAAATGATCTGTGTCTTCTCTATCTCTGCTAAAAAAAAAAAAAAAAAAAAAATCTTATTAAACCTTTCTTTTATTACTTTCCAATTCATACAATAAATTTAGCAACAACATATCAACATCAACCAAAGACAGCATAAAAAAAATAATAATACACAAAAAAAATAAAAAAATACTAATAATTACACATTCTTGACAATTTATAACTTTAGGTATCCTGCAGAAACATTAGAATTCATGCTCAGTCACACAGAGATGCAATAATATATTATGATGCACAGGATTTATGGATGAAACACATGGATCAAACATCCAAATGATCACGTCGACCTATCGTTTCTAAATATGGACTCCAGACTTGTCTAAAAGTATTTAAATATATATAGTATATATTATGTATATAAAATATTCCTTTTTTAGACTTGGGGCCAGCGCATCTGCTCGGTGTCTGCTTCCTACATTTTTAATTAATTCTTTAAACGTTGAATAGAAATTCCTCTGATTGATCGTGAGTTCAGCTCTTCTGAACGATCCCCCCCCTTCTTTCAAGCTTTCTCTGCTTCCCTGGATTACATTTTTACCATTGTCCATTGTGAGGCTGCAGCCCCGTGTCAGAAAAAGTGTGTGTGTGTGTGTGTGTGTGTGTGTGTGTGTGTGTGTGTGTGTGTGTGTGTGTGTGTGTGTGTGTGTGTGTGTGTGTGTGTGTGTGTGTGTGTGTATTCAACACACACACACACACACACACACACACACACACACACACACACACACACACACACACACACACACACACACACACACACACACACACACACACACACACACACTAAGACAGCAAACAGGCTGCATATCAAATGGCAAATGAATGTTGGCGGTGTGTTCATGTGTGTATGTACACGTGTCGGCGTGGTTACGTGCCCGGTTTCCTCGCATGCTGGTGTACACAGAGAAAACTTTACAGTGTGCGATAGAGATGGCAAAATATTGAAGCAATTTTGTCTGTTTGTTTGTGGCACACTGGGAAAATGTCAAAAACATGAAATCAAGATATGTGATTCCGCTGTTGTCGATCAAACAAACACAAAACTTAAAGAAAGAAGCGATTTTTGTTTGTCTTTGGGCCGTATTGTCCCTCCCCTCCGTATGTGTCCAAACCAGTATCACAGCAAAGCGTGAAATAGACACACCGGTCCACTACAGCAAAATGTGGGATAACCACATTTTGGCCTGTTTAGGTGCGAAAGTTAAATGTTGTGTAAGCGTGAAACTTACACTCACATAAATGTCATGTGACCAAGGTCCTGCAACAGAGGTTGTGAGTACAGACTGCCATGCATGACAAGGTTTGAATGCAGGAGGCAACATTCTTCTTAAGTTGTTTTTGTTTCAAAACCCAACCATGTGCTTATTTAGTAACTCCAGCCATGTGTTTCAGCTAAAGTTGAATTTCCTTTGTGGCCGATGTGGCTCAACGCATGTAGTTTCATTTTCGTCCACTACAGGAAAATGTGTAATTTTCACGCCGAGACAGCGCAATGTGTGGCTGTTCCACGTTCTGCTGTGATACCGGTCGTGATAACCTGATGCAGATTTTCTGAGCACGTGAAGTTTGTGATTCTTATGTATAATTTATGTCCTTGGCTAGAACAAGATCATTTAAAACTAAAAACTGGAGTTCAGACCAAACACCATCAGTAGTTATTACAAAGTGTTTAGACTTGTCTGTAGGAAGCTTTTTATTATTCATGAAAGTTTAATATTAGATTGGGAAACTAAATTGAGGTCAGACAGTGTCACAGGTACAACCAAACTGCAGGTGCAGTCAATAATAGCAAACAGCTTTATTTTTAGGAAGTAACTCATCATAGAGAATCACTCTTTTAAGAGTTTGTGTGTTCCTGTTTCAGCCCGAACATTACAGTCTGCAGCGGTTTGAAGGGAACTCGTGCCCTTCATGTACCTCCTTCAGAACATGGAGGAGGGGTTGTTTGCTCATCTAGCCCATGATGGATGATGTCATCCAGGTGCTACACAGTTCGTCCATCAACTTAATGTGAAGCTCTGACACTGACATGACCCGAGGAGGTTGGTTACAAGGTGGCGCTCTCGTAGGCATCGTATTAATAATGACTGTTTAAAGTTGTCCTTGTGACTGGACGAGCTGTGATGCATGTTGTGTGCTCGGGATGAAGCTGTTCACATTTGTGCTTGTTTACATACTCCTGGTTTATATAAAGCAGGAAAGGAAATTGATGCACTATTTTTACAAACCCTGAAAGCTCCCAGGCTGTGACGTCCCCCCCCCCCACACACACACCCCTCCAGCGCCACACTGCCCGAGGAGAACATGCTAATGGGTCTTACTCCCTGTGATAGATCACACACCTTCCCTCCAGCAGGTGCTGCAGGATATTTGGAGCAAAAGACAAATCATTTCCCTGCTGTACAAATTATCGACCACACGCTTCACCCCAGAGGCTCCCGGCATGAATACAGATCAAGTCCATTTACTTTGTATTCATGAGCACTGATTTTAGTTCATCATCTCACATCCCGGACAGAAGTAAGTGCTGCTATTCATGTGGGATTATCAGCTTACAAGTGCTCCAGGTCAGACTTATTAATGCACCTCAGGTCTCCTGGAAGCACTATTTGATTTTTGGCCGCAGGCCAGCTGGTGGCTTAGGTGATAATGCATAAGTGTAGCCCCACCCAACAGGTCCTCTGATAGTTAAAAGGCCAGACGACGGGCTCGAAGCACACCTGGAACTGAAAGGCTTGTTGGACACGGTGCTGAGAACCTGACAGTGATCTGAGGGACGAACCATGAAGCAGTGACCGGGTGTCGAGGATGAGCTGGAACATGTTGGATCCTCTGCAGCTCCTCCTTCTACTGAAGGATCAGCTGCTTTAAACCCTCGAGAGGTCACATAGAGCCTTCAGCTGGCTTCACTGCATCTGTTCTGCCAACATGTGAACAACTAACATCATCTGAGGGACATAATGTCTCATTTGTGTGTGTGTGTGTGTGTGTGTGTGTGTGTGTGTGTGTGTGTGTGTGTGTGTGTGTGTGTGTGTGTGTGTGTGTGTGTGTGTGTGTGTGTGTGTGTGTGTGTGTGTGTGTGTGTGTGTGTGTGTGTGTGTGTGTGTGTGTGTGTGTGTGTGTGTGTGTGTGTGTGTGTGTGTGTGTGTGTGTCTTTCGGAGTGTATCTTCCCTTCATTCATACATGTCATTTCATTTATATTTTACCAACGTACATATAAAACATATAAACAACATTTTAGAGACCGTGATAGGTGAAATCCGTGAAGTAGTAACCTTTTTTTTTTTACAATTATTATACAATGTATATCCCACTTTTTTTGTTTTGTTTTCCTCAGTAATGCTTTTAAATTGTACAGTTGCTGTAATTCAAACTATTGTGATTTGTAACGTAGTAAATGTAAAAAGTCTAGAAAAGTGGATTTGTTCATCCTTATTCAAGTTAGCAAAGCGCTAAACTAGATCTAAAAACTGGACTGTGAAACAGATTCACCTGGAGGTGATGTGTTCAGTCAGCACTGTGTCAACTCATTTGGTGAATGTAACGGACGCTCATTTATATGTAGAAGTCACACGTTATAGTTGATAGTGAGAGCAGTACTCCTGCTTTAGCTGCTCCCCATCAGACTGCTGCAGAAACCTTTTACAAACATGACAACGACGTCTGATATGTCCTGTCTCTTTCTGAACGTCTATGTCCATGTTGTAAGGAGGGGACGGAGGGGAGTAGAGAGTTTGAGCACTCACAGACCTGATGGCCTTTACTTCCCCATGAGAGTTAGCTTTTAATACTGCAGTTAAAGATGGTCGTAAGATGTCTTTTTTCCATTTTTAACTCTCATAATCCAAGATCACATTTAGTACTATTGATAGACTTCTCAGTCCACCTCAGTTTCATCATGGAAAGGTGGAAAATATCTGTAGTTTGTCTCAAATAACAGTAAAAATATAAAAGATAAAATTTTAACTGTCTGTAGAATATAATCCTTGCTCACCTGAACGTATTGTACCTATCAAAGGCTCTACTTGATTTCTACATACCACACCTAAACCACTTACCCTTCTTGTATTCCTGATTGTCATCGACCCGTCTGCCTGGCTGTGGAGTACCGTCCCTCTGACACCATCAGTGCTGGACAAAGTTCTCCCTCCGTCTGATTGGCAGCTTGTTCTGTCCCAGTCCGAGCTGGGAGGGGCCCCAGCCATCTTTAATGATGGCCCTGTTTTTATCAGTCATTTCATCAACCTCCACTTGGTAGTTCCTCGGGGGAATCCATCTTAAGTGCACTTCCATTAGTCTGATAGCTCGAGCGATGCCAATCACTTCACCTTTTTCGAGAGAACAGGTTTGCAATTAGACGTCAGGAGGACGTCTTGCCAAGAAAGCATTTAGATCTTCTGTCATTCACCCAGCATCACCCATCATGGTAGGACAAGCAATTAGCAGACTTTACAGCAGCTGAGAGCCGGACCTCTGCCTTGGAGGGACGTCAGGGAGAGAGAGCGAGACGACAAGAACTATCAGCCTCCTGAGCACAAACAGACATGTAGAGAAAAGGAATGAGCAGAGGAGCCGTGAGGTGGAGATGGAGATGGAAGTGGAAGTGGAGATGGAGATAAAGATGGAGATGGAGGATAGAAGCATTGTGCTGAACATTCATGAGCCTCCCTGCTGCTCAGTGATGTGTTGTGATTTCCCGGCCAGGGAGGGGAGCTGCTGGCTCCCAGATAGAAACACTCCCAGCACAGCACAGCTCGCCGTTCCACCTCACACCGTCATGCAGGGCTTCATCAATGACACCATTGATGTGTTGGCCGGCACCAACAAGCATCGAGCCCAGGGCACGGTCTGTGTAGGCCACCACTGATGTTATTAAACCGCGGACTAAGAAAATGAAGAGGATTTTTTTTTGCACAGTGAAGTCTACAACTTGTTTCCCTCACGTCTGCTGGCTGTGATGGAGACACAGGTTTGCTGAGGGGCTTAGCTCTAAGAGGTTTACACCTCAACCCTCACCCCATCTCTTTCTTTCTCCTTCTCTTAAAGCCTCCTTGTCGAGTTAAGTGTCGAGTGTTTTGTGTCATCTTCCCGTCCTATCCCTCTCTCATCACACCTCCACACCTCATCTCTTTGCTCTCACCTCTCCATTGTCCTCTCTCCTCTATTTCATCTCCACACCGAGCTCCTCCGGCTTCTCTCTCCCCTCCTCTCCAGGTTTAAATTTAGATGGGAGTTTCTCTCCACTGTATCCAGGCAACCTGTTCCCCATATGTAAAGAACTGGCAGCGCTCTGGTCCTCCTCTAATTTTCCTCCTCACTTTCTGTTTCTTGTGCTTCAGCTGTGTGTGTTTCTGTGTTGCTGGGCAAGATTGTGTTTATGCACTGTATAGTTAAAGGGTTGTGGAGTTGTGTTGTCATGCAGTGTGTGTGTGTGTGTGTGTGTGTGTGTGTGTGTGTGTGTGTGTGTGTGTGTGTGTGTGTGTGTGTGTGTGTGTGTGTGTGTGTGTGTGTGTGTGTGTGTGTGTGTGTGTGTGTGTGTGTGTGTGTGTTGGGCTTTGGCCCAGAAAACCCAGAGCAGTATTTACCCCCAGAGTCAGGAGCCGTGAGTCAGGGATAGGCCAGCCTGCAAGGAGACCGCACTGATCACCACAACACACAACACCAGGCACCATAGGATTCACACAGTTAACCAGTCAACCAGTCAGTCAGTCAGTCAGTCAATCAGTCAGTCAACCAGTCAGTCAGTCAGCTAGTTAGTCAGTCAACCAGTCAACTCACTAGTTAGCAATCAGACAAGCAATAAGCAAAAGTCTGCACATATGTGAGATAAATAGTTTGTAGAGAACTGATGAGGAGTTGGACAGTTTCCATTCAATCAGATCTGCGTGTGTTCTTGAACCACTATCTTTGTGAGGACCAATTCTAGTTTCAGACCAATGGAGCAAGAACATTTGGACAAAGTGAGGACATTTAGACAAAGTCAGGACATTTGGACAAAATGAGGACATTTGGACAAAGTGAGGACATTTAGAAAAAGTGAGGACATTTAGACAAAGTCAGGACATTTAGACAAAGTGAGGACATTCGGACAAAGCGAGCACATTTGGACAAAGTGAGGACATTTGGACAAAGTGACTTCCTAACATTCTTTCTAAGGGCTGTTTGAGGGTTAAGACTTGGTTTTAGGATTAAAGTTAGGGTTAGGTTAGGGTTAGGCTCTTAGTGGAAGTTAAGGTTAGAGCAATGATTACAGAAACATCATGTGACGTCATTTAAAGCACTCAGTAATGTAACGTTCACTGATCCTCCATCCTTTGTGTGCTTGAATGCATCTGTGTGTGTGTGTGTGTGTGTGTGTGTGTGTGTGTGTGTGTGTGTGTGTGTGTGTGTGTGTGTGTGTGTGTGTGTGTGTGTGTGTGTGTGTGTGTGTGTGTGTGTGTGTGTGTGTGTGTGTGTGTGTGTGTGTGTCTGAGGACAGGTGCTGTTCCTATAAGTGGCAGTAGCACCCCATCAAATCCTCAGTCAGTTTAATTTATCACTAAGACAGCTGGGTCCTAATTATGAAGCTGCTTTCACACTCTCTCTGTCTCTCTCTCTCTCTCTGTCTCTCTCTGTCTCTCTGTCTCTCTCTCTCTCTCTCTCTCTCTCTCTCTCTCTCTCTCTCTCTCTCTCTCTCTCTCTCTCTCTGTCTCTCTCTGTCTCTCTCTGTCTCTCTCTCTCTCTCTCTCTCTCTCTCTCTCTCTCTCTCTCTCTCTCTCTCTCTCTCTCTCTCTCTCTCTCTCTCTCTCTCTCTCTCTCTCTCTCTGTCTCTCTCTCTCTCTCTCTCTCTCTCTCTCTCTCTCTCTCTCTGTCTCTCTCTCTCTCTTTCTCTGTCTCTCTCTCTCTGTCTCTCTCTCTCTCTGTCTCTCTCTCTCTCTTTCTCTCTCTCACACACACACACACACACACACACACACACACACACACACACACACACACACACACACACACACACACACACGTGTGTATACACACACACTTTTTTCCGGTTCACTTTCTTTCTCACAAACACACACATCTTTGTGAGGACACTCAATGACATAATGCATTCCCTCGCCCCTTAGCCTAACCTTAAGCATCACAACTAAGGGCTTGGCTTCAAACCTAACCCTAATCCTAAACCTTAATCTAAACCTAATTCTAAGCTTAATCCTACACCTAATTTAAAACTAATCCTAAACCTAAATATGAACATAATCCTAAAAATAAACAAAATTTTAAAAGTATTCGTAATCCTACATCTAACCTAACCTAATCCTTAACCTAAACCTAAAACAAATATTAAACCAAACCAAAACTCATCCTAAACCTAAATTTAACCTAAACGTAACCTAATTCTGAACCTACGTGTGGCGGACATCTTGCCGTCACCGTGTTTATTCCAACACAAATACTCCACATAGATATCCGTGTGCTCTTCTGCTGATCATCCAATCACAGGCAGCACGACTCTTCAGCAGCCAGCCTGCTGCTCAGTGTCCCCAGGAGTTAGACCCGTCCAGTGTCCTCTGTGCTTTTATGGGGCGAGAGAGACATTCCGTGATGTAATCCTTAAAATAAACCTAAATATAAAACTAATCTTGAATTTAACCTAACTTAATCCTTAAAATAAACCTAAATATAAAACTAATCTTGAATTTAACCTAACTTAATCCTTAAAATAAACCTAACCTAATCCTTAATTTAATTTTATCCTAAACCGAACATAATCCCAAATCTAACCTAACCCTAAACCTAACCTAAATTGAACCCTCAAATTGACCTCTAAAATTGTGAGTAATTGTCCCAAATTTCCTCACAACAATGATTTTGAACTAGAATTTGTGGGCAAAGAAATAGAAAGACAGTCCCCTGGGAACACACAATATCCAATGAAGAGTGTGTTTAAGGTATTCACAGGCTGCACATACCATGACAACTAAACTCAGGGATTAAAAGGTCCTGTTAGTTTCCTTGAGGAGACTTTTTTGTTGCCAAAAATGATACTTCAAGGCCTCACTTCCTCCCAGACCGTGTACTCACCCACAGCAGGCGCTACAGATCTAATGCTTAGAGTACCGATGGTTGAGGATGGTTCGCGGCAGAGCGTGGCAACCTGAAGAGGAAGGGATTTGTTCAGAGGGTCTGCCTGTGTGGCACAACGCTGGGCAAACATCATCTCCCGGGGACTATTTTTAGGATACTAGCAGGGCAGAATGAGCTTTTTAGCCTGAAGTGCCAACCAGGAGCTAACTGCTCTGTAACCTTTACCAGTGTGTGTGTGTGTGTGTGTGTGTGTGTGTGTGTGTGTGTGTGTGTGTGTGTGTGTGTGTGTGTGTGTGTGTGTGTGTGTGTGTGTGTGTGTGTGTGTGTGTGTGTGTGTGTGTGTGTCTGAGCTGAAGTACACAGCACACATTCCTTCTCACCTGTCACCATGGCTGCAGGGCTTCCACACACATGCATGTACACGTACACACACATGGACGGGGGGGCAGTATGGGTAACTGTCAGAACGATTTCTGGTGCTTGAGAAGTTCCCTGGGAGCAACACCCCACGCCACCGCGCACACACACACACACACACACACACACACACACACACACACACACACACACACACACACACACACACACACACACACACACACACACACACACACACACACACACACACACACACACACACACACACACACACACACACACTCTACCAGTAATTAGCTGAGATTTCTTTCGATCAAAAACTAAACAGAACAAAAAAAAACATTAAATCCCTGGCAGTCAAGATGCAATTAAAAAAAAAAAATCCAACATCATGCATAAAATACACAACATCAGCAGATCATATATGTGTTCACAAAGCAGTTTTAGTGCAGGAATCCAAGCAGAAGCATTTAAAAGCGTTTTTATCTTCCGGCTCGGAAAAATGGTTCTGATCCAGAAGTGTCTTCAGCTGCAATACCAGCGAGTGCCACTAGAGGTCGGCTCCAAAAAGCCTCCGGCTCCATAGACTCCCATTCAACTTCTCTCATCAAATCCAAAGTGAATAAAATGTGTCCATCAGTTATCTCGGTGTTGTTAGCTAAAGTCACTCCTTCTTCTTAGTTTTCTGGAGGTCCATCTGAAAATAATCCCTCATTCATTAGAAAAGAAGATTCAAGAAGACCTGTTTTTGGGGGCGTGTCTGTTTGATTGACAGGCCTGTGGTGCAGTCAGGTTACAGCTATCGGTGGGCGGGACGTAGTATCGTCAGGTTTCCAATCAGATCGGTCAGATCCACCGCTGGCTCCTCCCCCAGCTCGTCCAAATATGGTCACTTCCTGCTCCAAACCGCTCCGAACTAGTAAAGATGGTGACGGACAGAATCTGAACTGGAGGATTCATAACATTCACAAACCAACGAGTGTGCAAAGTTTTATTCAGTGACATGTACCTGGTTTAGTTGACTGTATGTGTTGTTTCCCTCATGTCTTTGACTCTGATGAAGCCACAGTAGCGCTGAAACATTGGTCTGTGCACAATTAAAGATCGTGAACTAATCAGTGTGCTCCAGTTCCCTTTTAGTTATTTGGAAAACAAACACACACACACACACACACACACACACACACACACACACACACACACACACACACACACACACACACACACACACACACACACACACACACACACACACACACACATACACTTTCAACCTCTGTCCACATGAACAGCTGTATCTACTATAAATCTACCTATATCTACTATAAATCTATCTGTATCTACTCTAAATCTACCTATATCTACTCTAAATCTACCTATATCTACTATAAATCTACCTATATCTACTATAAATCTACCTATATCTACTATAAATCTATCTGTATCTACTATAAATCTATCTGTATCTACTCTAAATCTATCTATATCTACTATAAATCTATCTATATCTACTATAAATATATCTATATCTACTATAAACCTATCTGTATCTACTCTAAATCTATATATATCTACTATAAATATATCTATATCTACTATAAATATATCTGTATCTACTATACATATATCTATATCTACTATAAATCTATTTATCTACTATAAATCTATCTGTATCTACTATACATATATCTATACTATAAATCTATCTGTATCTACTATACATATATCTATACTATAAATCTATCTGTATCTACTATAAATCTATATCTACTATAAATATATGTACCTACTATACATCTATCTATATCTACTATAAATCTATATCTACTATAAATCTATGTACCTACTATAAATCACCAGCGTTCCTCTCCATTCTGTGTGTTGTGGTCGGTCCGGTGTCTTTGTCCGTCCTGCTGTCTGTCTGTGCCATCAGGGGCTTTACTGGACAGCCCGGTCTCCAAGGCAGATCCACTGAACTGGGGAATAATGCATTAATACTGGCTGCCTTTTCTGCTCCAGTAAACAGCCCAGTCTGGCAGTGAGCGGCACCCTCCCATCCTCCGCTGACTGATCCGACGTCTGTGTGCCTCTGGGGTTATCAAACAGATGTATCGGGGAGGATTTTTCTGTTTCCTTCCTTTCACATAAGACTCTTCTGTGCTCTTTTGGAGCCTTCTTCAGAAAACTCTCAGACCAGAAGATATCTTGGTATCAGTATTCAAACTACCAACTTACCTTGGATGGTGCATCCTTATGTAACTATGTATTATGGCTGTATGTGCTCGGTGCACCTTTTTGACACTTGTAATGAGGTTTTGATTGAGCTCCATGCTTCTGTATGTAGAGTGGATGGATCACAAAGCACCATCACCTGTAACACTGTCTCTATACTGTCTGCACATGTAGATGATATTTCTCTCCTCTCTCTCTCTCTCTCTCTCTCTCTCTCTCTCTCTCTCTCTCTCTCGCTCTCCCCCACGACTCTTTCTTCTCTGATTATCCTCAACAGAGCATCTCATCTCTTTTGTGCGGAGGGTTATTTTTTCTCACAGCTTCCTTTTCTCTCTCTCTCTCTCTCTTTCTCGCCATCCTTTCTCTCCACCACCCTCTCTCTTCTTTTTTTTCGGAGTAGTAGTAGTAGTAATAATACCAGCAGCAGCTGAACAGCATCTCCAACTAATGGGAAGTGAGTCTCCTGTTGCCGTCCTCCGTCCCTCCTCTCTCCTCTTCTTCTTCTCTGTTGCATTCTGATGTGTTCAGTGATCCGGAGGAGTTAACAGCCAGGAAGCCATCAGCCACAGCGCTGTGGGAGGTGGGGGCAGTTGAAGAAACTCATTGAGATGTTGTTAGAAAAAAAGGAAAAAGTGATGCCGGCGGTGGTTTAATAAGGAGCTGTGGGCCAGCTGAGGACTGATCTGAGGAGGCAGAGCAGAGACAGATCCATCAGGGTGGAAGCTGTTGATAGTTGGATGTTTTAGAGGCGACAGAGCTGACGTGACGTCCTCCATTTGTGAGCCTGTGAGAGAAGAATCCTTGGAGGAAGAGCGAAGAAGATGAGCTGCACCCAGAGAGCTGGCGAATGGAACGATCAGCCCTCTTTCCTGTGACGTCTGTCGGCGCCTCCGGGCATGAGACTGAGTCCACGCCACGCTACGCCTTCAGGGCTGTCTCTGCTCCGTGACCTTCTCGTCGTTGTAACACCACACAGTGAAGTCTCAGCTGGGGTTCGTGCGACGGGCGGTGACGGGAACCCGGGGGGCCGCCCCGACTCCGACCCCTCCGCGGTGAGCTGCCGCTGAGGACCATGGTCCTGCCGTCACTGCTCAAGCTCCTCAACGTCTTCCTACGCCAGTCGACCTTCACCGAAGCCGCCGCTGCCGACCACTGCCGCCCTTCCTGCTGCCCGGCTGCTCTGATGCCACGCCCGCCCGGCCTGCCGCTCTCTTGCCGCCGGGGGTGGGAGGCGAAAGAGCACCCACGACGTCTGCCCACCGAAGATAGAGAGGTGAGACGGAGAGGGACGGCTGAATGAGGCGGTGTGGAGAAGGGGAAATGGGATCTAGTGCAGGGTTGAGTGTGTGTGTTTGTATAATGGGGATGTGGAGCTTTGGTGGACTCAGCTGGAGTGAAGCATGTCGAGGGAAGTGACACGAGGAACTTCGAGATTTCATGTTTATAGATTCAAGTTTGCACGAAAAAAAACCAGTCAAAATCTACTTAAAGATGTAAAATATTCGCCCTGTGATGTCCTGGCGACCTCTTGGTTGTCCCGCCTTCGCCCACTATTGGCTGCATGGCCTCTAGGCCCCCTGAGCCTCTACAGATGATGAATGGATGGATGGATGTAAAATTGTTTTATGAATCTTCTTGCTTTTGTGACCTGAGAACCAACATTGTCGTGTGATAAACTAAGTTGTCAGAGATTTTACATCAGTGAGAATATTTTATTGTAGTTAGAGGAACATTTTCTCGTACATCTCACCAGAAAACAAGGCTTGGCACTGTTGTATTGACCTTTTAGATTTTACACTTTATTCTCTACGGTGGTGTAAATTCACATGAGCTCACAGACACGGCGAGGAGGCAGCCCATCTGTCTTCAAAGGCCTCAATAACACAGCCAGTAATGCTTTAAACTATTTTGCAAAGTGGCAAATCAGCAGTAGATTCCTTGAAGAAATCCGACGGTGTAACAGGAACGTTTGACAGTTGGATCTTCTCCTGCTCAGACGTTGATATCCATCCCTTCTTGCTGTCGTTGGTTTGTTCTTCGGCCTGCAGTGTCTCCGAGCTAAAAGGAGTCACTTTCTATCATGTCAGTTTAACCAGCTGAGCATCGAGGTCTAAATAAAAAGTGAAGCTGCAACCCAACATCGAATGTTTCTAATAAAAATCTGAGACCAATTTAGTTGATATCAACTGAAAATGACATGTATGGTATCAAAGCTAATGGCAAATGCTGCAATAAATACTGTCAATGAAGAGCAATCACATGATGCACATGAGAAGGGTAAATAATGATAAACAGGTCATTTTATGAGAAGAGAAACTGTAAAGCTCATTGTAAACACATCTACAACAGGAACATCCACGTTAGACTGCAAAGTGTGAAAGCAGCTACTTAATGAAACACACCACTCAGTTTATGCAGAAGCTTTTATCGCTCACATTCATGCATTAAATCAGTTTTTGTCACATTAAAGACAGGATTGTTCAATTTTAGGCCTTTTAGAAA
Source organism: Brachyistius frenatus (assembly GCF_029030835.1). Taxonomy (NCBI): domain Eukaryota; kingdom Metazoa; phylum Chordata; class Actinopteri; family Embiotocidae; genus Brachyistius; species Brachyistius frenatus. The sequence goes on from NW_027210923.1 coordinate 154,528, forward strand.
ACCAATCAATTTAATCAGGGAAAAGTAAATGCAATCCGACGTGGAGTTAGCTTTATTTTAGGGGGTTTTGTGACATTGTTATAATTCATTTATGTGATTGTTTAGTTTTTTGTTTGTTAAGATCTGCTTAGATTGAGTCCTTGACTAAGGAATGTAATCACTATCAAACCTCAGGTCTCTGTTCTGGAGGTCGAGGATAAAACTTAGAGGTGTACACAAAGGTAACAAAACATATAGTGCGTATACTTAGAGTGTTTATACATCTATACAGCCCAGTATCATGTAACACACTGAGTCCACTGGAGGATACTGTCAGAGTGTTTTGGCCTCGCCGAGGCGTAAAACATACTCGGATGTATGACCGGCCTGTTCTCAACCCCGAGACGTTAAATACTGCAGTGTTGGCTTCATGTGACGAAGTACAAAGAGTGAAAAAGTCCACAGAGAGAAAGGGGGAGGGAGGGAGAACCAACGTTAACATGGATTCCCCAACCAAGTTGTTTTAGTGTCTAACGTTAACAAAACTGCAACCGTGTCACATTTAACCCAATTCATGTTCTTTTTACGAAACCTAACTACGAGGTTTTTGGCACCTAAACTACTTTTCACACTTAGACGGGGCAAAGCGTGACTCTGAAACAGTGTCCTGTAGTGGGCTGGCAGGTGTATTACACGCTTTGACGTGATACCAGAGGTCTTTACTATGAAGCAGGTTCAACATACTCAGGATATCTTTCTGTTGTCTGGCTTAATTTAACCTAACAAACGAGATTGAGCTAAAAGAAGCTGGTTAACAACTCGTTATGTAAATCCAGGGATTCCCAGTCCAGCTGCGAGCATGTTCACATAAAATAGGCGTTAGGAGAGTGTGACCAATCACAACCACAGTCAACATCACGGATAGTCACGCACTTACAGTCCTAGCGGCGGCGAGCTGGACCGGTTTGGTTTGAACACATGACACGGAGCTAAAATGTTAAAAACACATGAGAACATGGATATCTTTGTTCACCAGATATCTTTGTTCATCAGATATCTTTGTTCATCAGATATCTTTGTTCACCAGATATCTTTGTTCATCAGATATCTTTGTTCATCAGATATCTTTGTTTATCAGATATCTTTGTTCATCAGATATCTTTATTCATCAGATATCTTTGTTCATCAGATATCTTTGTTCCAACCAGACTGAACTAGCTGATCAGTTTAGTGTTTCTATTTTTCTGTATTTATTCAGTTGGAGACTAGAAGTCCTCTCTGTTGCTAAGTGGTTGCTAAGGGTCGGACTACTTCCTGGAGCAGGAAACATTGCATACGTTACATAAGAGTCTACTGACGCCACTGATTGTTTTCCAGTTGTTAGTCATACTCCGTGTGTTGCCATGGAGATCACACTAACAACAAGTTTTATATTTTAGAGTGAATTTCCCCACAATATGAACACATTTTAATAGCATGTTATATTTAGTTGGTGACTTGTGTTTTAAAGTTGTTATTGACACGACAGTGTAGCGGTCGGGTTAAAACACACCGTCTCCTGTAATATTCTTTTATTTATTATCTTCATTAATGGAGCCAGCAGCTTGTTATTCTGCCTTCAACACCTTCCATACTACATGAATGCTGCAGACGTTGGCTGAAGCTCAGCGATGCACGTCGATCATATATATCCACAGACACCCAGAAATACACACAACAAATTGAGGTTAGCTCTTCCTGTTTCTCAAACTCATCCAACAGTCACAGATCTATGGTCAAACAGGCAGCACATTTTCACCTACTCTGCAGCGCATGTAGTTGTGATACAGACTGGCAGTCAGATATCCAATTTTGGCTCGGCCTCTCTCTTTCTCTCTTTCTCTCTTCCTCCTACACAGCTTTCAGACAGGCCCTGTTTGACACCTGAAAGCACCCTCCGGTTTAAATGTACCTGCTGCCAGTGTTAAAAGTTATGCAAGAGTTTGGCAAAAACCTCCAACAGGATACAGCCGTGGAGCCACATTACATGAGATGTGCTTTTTTTTTTTTTTGTTGAAGCAATTAGAACGAAAATCCACCCTCACAAATCCACAGTATCTCTGACCATACATGGGTTTCCCCTCTGCAGTGCCAGCGTTTATTAACGACAAACATATTCATCTTTGATAGTGCTGCCCTGGGGTTTCCTATAAGCTTTGTTGGCTTTACCCTTAAAATATAAAATGCATATCTGATGTCATGTTATGTGCAGTGTTGTAACACTGAAGTAGCAGAGAAACAGTTGTACACTGTTTTTATCTTTCTGGCTCTCAGATTGACTCATATCAGCACACAGATGATTTTCTTGCACCTTCATATTACTGTTGGTTTCTGTAAAGGAGATAATTAGAGTGAGATTGAAACGTGTGATCACAGCTACCGTTCTACCGTACATTCACTGAGACTTCATTCATTCCTGCCGAAGCCGAGCAACCAGGAAAACCTCGGTGGCTCAGGAGAAGCCGGCCCAGAACGACGAGCTTGCAGAAAGTGAAACTCTGCTGAATGGTTTTAATTTGACCACGAACTCTTTCAGCAAATACAGCAGAATAGATGGAAAGCAAGTTCCAATTATTTAAAGTTTCCTAATTCTACAAGTTTTATTTGAAAGATGAGAACAGCAGCTTTCGTGTTTGAAGTCAGCTCGAAGCTTTGAGTTATGTTCAGTCCAGTCAGGTGGATTTACTCAAATTACAAGTATTGTATTTTGTAAGAGGCGGTTCAATAATAGTCACCCGACTATTTAAAGTGTTGCAGCTGTAGAAACCGGAGGTGCAGTCAATCTGCCTCAAAACAGGAACTATCTGAACATGTATGTTGTTTTTAAATCAGTAAATGTGAAATGAAGACATTTTGCAGCAGCTTTACTTTCACAACTCAGAAAAGACGCAGTAAGATCCTCTACAGCTCGAAGGAAGAATGACAAATACATAATAGCCCCAGTACATGCACTCCTCGTACACACACTCACACACACACACACACACACACACACACACACACACACACACACACACACACACACACACACACACACACACACACACACACACACACACACACACACACACACACACACACGTTCCCTCTACGAGACAGCAGCAGCAGTAGCTGTTTCCTACATCAGGACGGAGGGGATGTGGAGGCAGAGGGAGAGTTTCAGGGACGCTGAGGGAACATGAGGAAGTGTCCCTCACTCCCACATGTTGTATCTCACACGCCTGAAGCAGGTTGCACAGACTCACGTATGCCACTGTGGCTCAGTTTGACCCGACTCTACTCGTCCAATTGTATTTCCCACTGCAGATAGGAACCCGTCGGTGGAGGTGACCAGACAGAAGAACATCTGCTGCTCCTCAGTTGTTGTTTTTTTTCCAGTCCAGTGAATTATAAAAAACGTGATCGTGGCGTGGCCGGCGCGGTTGTGCAGGATGTGACGTGTTGTGCAGTGATGACACAGCGAAGACGATTCTGCGACCAGTCAGCGGTCCACGGTGTTTTCAGGTCACCAGGTTCTCGGGACGACCCACAACTGTTTCCTGATGGAAATCTGGACACATTTAATTTGAGTGGAGTTGAGTGGTTGAAAAGCAGCTTATTGTCCCCGACAGCTCTGAAGTGTGTGCGTGAGTGTGCACAAACAGAAGTCCCAGAATGCAATGCTGCCCTTCAAGTAGTTGCAGGTTAATGCAGGATAACGACTCATCTACTGTATGATTGTTTGTGTAGATATTCATGGTGTTGGTGTTTGTATGGTTTCCTCATGTTCTTATATTCTTGAATCGTGTGTGTGTGTGTGTGTGTGTGTGTGTGTGTGTGTGTGTGTGTGTGTGTGTGTGTGTGTGTGTGTGTGTGTGTGTGTGTGTGTGTGTGTGTGTGCATCCCAAGCAGCTTAGCCCTTACCACAGTGGAGGTGTTGATAATGACGAGCAAAGCATCAGGAATGAAACAAATCACAGTGATATCTCTTCAGCGTGTTTTCCTGGCCCGGCCCGGCCCGGCTCGGCTCAGCTCGGAGTAAGAAACCTTCGGAGAAGATTTAGTATGCACCCCGCCTCTGTCACCCAACTGTGAGGGAGCTGTATCTTCTGGTGAGGAGGCAGGGAGGGATGGAGGGGAGGACCCAAACAGAGAGAGAGAAAGTGATTGTAGACTGGAGATGATCAAATATACAAATGTCCCACCAGGAAGCATCCCGTGAAGTTTGGACCTTGAAGCCACAGAGTGTTATTGGACCGGCTCGGCCGTAGGGCTGCTATCGGGCAGCGTGGCCGACCACACCAACGGCTGCATCTGAGATTAGTATCTCAATAACAGGAAGCGAGCAGAGGGAGGTGTAGGTGGGAATGTTGGCAGGCAGGTAAAGACAGAGAAACCACAAAGATCCAGTTTGCTTAGTGAGCCTTCACAGCCCGTCTGCAGCTGCTGCCGGCGTCGTTCTGTTCATCTGGGAGCCAGCTGACTTCCTGAAATCACCTTCAGACAGATTTCAAAGCCCTTCAGGTCATTTTTATTGTTGCTATTGCGTTGCACTTCTCTGAAAGAGGTTGTTTGGCTTCACTTCCTTTTTGCATCCACTACACTGCATTAGCAGAGCTATCTGCAACAATCGTGCAGCTAATGTTTGTTGTAGCAGTGGACCAGCGTGATGCTAACTTAACCAGCACAATAATCCAAGTTATTTTGAATATCTTATTATTTGATACCGCCAATGTTCACTCATCCTGCTGTGTTGGTGGAGCCTGTCTGCACCGGCCGTCGCTCACAGATTCACTTTTCTTCTCTGTGAACACAGTCTGGTAACTCGGCTCGTATTAGCGTCTGCACAACCGCTCTGAAGGGCGAACCAATCAGAGACCAGTGTCTATGGTTAACCGCACTTGCCCCGCCCCTCCTTCACTGTGATTGGACGGCTGGTGACAGTGACGAGCGCAACTTTTGGTGAAATCTCGCTGACGGGAAAAAAAAATCCCCGGATGTTCAGCGTTCAGTGCAGAATAAACGCTCAGCACATCATCAGGCTGCTGGTGTTCATTAAAACAACTTCAAATGATGCTCTACTCAGGAAAACAACACTTTGGTGGACACGGTAGGTCGTTTCTGCGGTGAAAGATGCATTTCAGTGAGCTGATTGGTTAAAGTAAAAATGACACACCAGTAGGACGGAGCGACTGCAGACGAGGACGATGACAGACGCACATTCATGGAGTGAAACTGGCTTCTGGTTCGCAGCAGGCTGCAAGCTGATTAATAACTATCAATAAATATACAATATACAGTTTTTAATCTATCTGCGTGATATGAAATCTGCATATAAATTATATTATTGACGATAAAATTTTGAATAAAATCCAGTGGATCTGCGCAATTTCCTGACAGGAAATGAAAAGATGGTTGGAGCACTGAAACATGTAAGATGGATGTAGAAATACGCTGAGTGATCGGTGAATGGTTTTAGAAATGCTGAAAGTGTGATGAATGCTGAGACAGTGTCATGTTTCATCTGGGTAATTTAATAATGTCAGTCGGTTGCTGTAATGTCTAACATTAGACGGAGAGAGACACAGAGCATGAATAAGAAACTGAGGAGATTTTTTTCTCGTTGCTGAAGCCGCTGCCACAAAGTCAAAGGGCCTCAACTGTGAACCCTCCAGTAGATTTGTGAAGTGACTCATCCCGCCGTCGTCTCTGCCACATCTCAGCTCTGCACAAGCTCATGAATTTGTGAAACTCTTCGTGGCCTCGCAAGATCTGAGCAGTTTTAAACCTATTTTATATAAGTACAGTCTGTGTTCAGTGAAGAGATGAAAGGTGGTCAGACTGATGACAGATACAGTGGAAGGATTTATTATTCTGAAGGAAATCAGGGTGTGTTGATTTAATCAAAAGAAAGCTGCACAATAGAAGTTTAGATTTTACAAAACTTTTAACTGAGCTAAGGAAAGATCTGATCGAAGAAACAGGCATCAAAATCCAGTGCTATGGTTTTATATACAGTGGGTACGGAAAGTATTCAGACCCCTTTACATTTTTCACTCTTTGTTTCATTGCAGCCATTTGCTAAAATCAAAAAAGTTCATTTTATTTCTCATTAATGTACACTCAGCACCCCATCTTGACAGAAAAAAACAGAAATGTAGAAATTTGTGCAAATTTATTAAAAAAGAAAAACTGAAATATCACATGGTCATAAGTATTCAGACCCTTTGCTGTGACACTCATATTTAACTCACATGCTGTCCATTTCTTCTGATCCTCCTTGAGATGGTTCTACTCCTTCATTGGAGTCCAGCTGTGTTTAATTAAACTGATTGGACTTGATTAGGAAAGGCACACACCTGTCTATATAAGACCTTACAGCTCACAGTGCATGTCAGAGCAAATGAGAATCATGAGGTCGAAGGAACTGTCCAAGGAGCTCAGAGACAGAATTGTGGCAAGGCACAGATCTGGCCAAGGTTACTAAATAATTTCTGCAGCACTCAAGGTTCCTAAGAGCACAGTGGCCTCCATAATCCTTAAATGGAAGAAGTTTGGGACGACCAGAACTCTTCCTAGACCTGGCCGTCCAGCCAAACTGAGCAATCGTGGGAGAAGAGCCTTGGTGAGAGAGGTAAAGAAGAACCCAAAGATCACTGTGGCTGAGCTCCAGAGATGCAGTAGGGAGATGGGAGAAAGTTCCACAAAGTCAACTATCACTGCAGCCCTCCACCAGTCGGGGCTTTATGGCAGAGTGGCCCGACGGAAGCCTCTCCTCAGTGCAAGACATATGAAAGCCCGCATAGAGTTTGACAAAAAACACATGAAGGACTCCCAGACTATGAGAAATAAGATTCTCTGGTCTGATGAGACCAAGATTGAACTTTTTGGCGTTAATTCTAAGCGGTATGTGTGGAGAAAACCAGGCACTGCTCATCACCTGCCCAATACAATCCCAACAGTGAAACATGGTGGTGGCAGCATCATGCTATGGGGGTGTTTTTCAGCTGCAGGGACAGGACGACCGGTTGCAATTGAAGGAAAGATGAATGTGGCCAAGTACAGAGATATCCTGGAAGAAAACCTCTTCCAGAGTGCTCTGGACCTCAGACTGGGCCGAAGGTTCACCTTCCAACAAGACAATGACCCGAAGCACACAGCTAAAATAACAAAGGAGTGGCTTCGGAACAACTCTGTGACCATTCTTGACTGGCCCAGCCAGAGCCCTGACCTAAACCCAATTGAGCATCTCTGGAGAGACCTGAAAATGGCTGTCCACCAACGTTCACCATCCAACCTGACGGAACTGGAGAGGATCTGCAAGGAAGAATGGCAGAGGATCCCCAAATCCAGGTGTGGAAAGCTTGTTGCATCATTCCCAAGAAGACTCATGGCTGTACTAGCTCAAAAGGGTGCTTCTACTCAATACTGAGCAAAGGGTCTGAATACTTATGACCATGTGATATTTCAGTTTTTCTTTTTTAATAAATTTGCACAAATTTCTACATTTCTGTTTTTTTCTGTCAAGATGGGGTGCTGAGTGTACATTAATGAGAAATAAAATGAACTTTTTTGATTTTAGCAAATGGCTGCAATGAAACAAAGAGTGAAAAATGTAAAGGGGTCTGAATACTTTCCGTACCCACTGTATACTTAAACACATTTGGCTCCGCCTTCATAACACACTGAGGTTTGATGTCCAGAGGAAACTTCTGTCTGTCCACAGCCTCCTGCCTGATGAGATAAACATGAAACTTTGAGGGTTGCTTATTTTGTTAAATGTATACCAGTAGCTGTTTTCTGCAAACCTCCGAGGCGTTTTGACTGACACCAGGGAGATTAGATAATGAGGAAGCTTTCATGCGGTGACTCAATAAAAAAAAACCTGCTGTTTGTGTGTGAATGTAGCCTTTTGGAAAGCAGCCTAAGAGATGAAATCACCTGCTTTTAGTTCCTGAAAACACCGACTGACATTGGGCTCATCCAGCACTCCCACTGCAGTTCAGTGGCATCGGCTCTCTGCAGCAGCTCACTTTTCTGGATGTGGTGTAACAGAGAAGATAGAAAAGATTTTTCAGACTCTTTCTTCTACATGTGCATCCACACCAGGAGAAGTGTGTGTATCAGAGTGTGTATGGATCCCATGAAGCGTGTCGGTGACCTTGATGACAATCTGAATGACAATGATACTTAGAGAGAGACAGACACACACTTGTCGCTCCCACAGGAGCCACAAGACATGTGACCGCCAGGTGTGTGTGTGTGTGTGTGTGTGTGTGTGTGTGTGTGTGTGTGTGTGTGTGTGTGTGTGTGTGCGTGCGTGCGTGCGTGCGTGCGTGTGTGTGTGTGGGGTTCCCTCATGCGTTTGTATTGACATGCACATAACAAACAAAAACAGATTAACGTGTGTGCCGTCATGCATGTTCCCGTTCACTAACACGCACAGATGATGTGTGTGTGTGTGTGTGCTCAACGTGTGCCACACACACACACACACACACACACACACCACACACACACACACACACATGCGTTTGCACACACACACACACACACACACACACACACACACACACACCACACACACACACACACACACATGTTCCCGCACACACACACACACACATGACACACACACACACACACACTTGTGCACACACACACACACACACACACACACACACACACACACACACACACACACACACACACACACACACACACACACACACACACACACACACACACACACACACACACACACACACACACACACACACACACACACACACACACACACACACACACCACACACACACACACACACACACACACACACACACACACACACACACACACACACACACACACACACACACACACACACACACACACACACACACACACACACACACACACACACACACACACACACACACACACACACACACACACACACACACACACACACACACACACACACACACACACACACACACACACGCACACGCACACACACCACACACACACCACACACACACACACACACACACACACACACACACACACACACACACACACACACACACGAATCTCTCATGAATTAAAACTGATTCTTCTGTAACACAGCAGCCTTCTGAACCCAGTGGATGTGTGTCACTAACTGAGTGAGTGAAGTTTCACTGTTGGTCGGTCACATGACTGGCCGATGACATCACCATTGGTGCCAAGCGTTGCGACTTCCTGTCTCCATTTCAAAATAAAAGCCTACCGTACTTTCCGGACTATAAGCCGCTACTTTTTTCCCACGCTTTGAACCTCGCGGCTTAAACAATGACGCGGCTAATTTATGGATTCAACGGGTTTGGAAAGTCTGGACTGCTGCGTGTTGAAGAGGGCAGCAGGAGCTCAGCGGGGAATTTGCCTCCGGATGAAAGAAACGAGAGCGACAATGAAAACGATCCAACATCGGATGAAGCGATTCTGAGGCTGTTCAACTCCGACACCGAAGGAGATGACTTCAGTGGTTTCAGTGCACAGGAGGAGGAAGATAGTGACGATGACTTTCTTGGTAGGCTACTGTTTACCACTAATTTTTTATTTTTGTTACAAGCCGTGTTTCGTTGAAGACTGTGTAAAGTTCATTTGTTTCAATGTACACCTGCGGCTTGTAGACATGTGCGGCTTATTTATGTTCAAAATAATTATTTTTTAAAAATTCAGTGGGTGTGGCTTATATCCGGGTGCACTCAATAGTCCGGAAATTACGGTACTTGCATTTCATACACGGTCCGACAAAGACAATTAGCTTCTTTTTATAGCTTCACATATGCAAAACACTTGTGTTTTAACAATTGCACATGACTGTGAGGTCAAGCAGCTCTCCTGCAGGCCGGGAGCTCATCCATCCATAGGAAGCACTGTGGCGCGTTGCCCCCCCCCGGAGAGTTTTTATTCATAACTCTTCACTTTATTTAGTCTCCCACGGTTTTAAAAGATGACTGAAGTTTGGAGGTAAATCTCCACCATGGAGGTTTGTCATGTGAACCAACAGGGACAGTGTCCCAGATGTGTTTTTTGGTTTTGGGTGCTAAGTGTTTTTTAAATTTAAATTACTTTTTATATAACTTTTATATTACTTACTAACATGTTAAACAGTAATTGTGGCAGGTTTGCTGCTGAATTGACTCCACCGAGTCTGTAATGTGATCGGTGGAGCTCAAACTTCTGCACACAGCTTCAGGATGTGAAAGTGTTCTCTGGTCCATTCGATGAGAGGCTGAGAAACCAGTGGACTTAAATCTCACAGAAAGAACAGAGTGCTGCTGCTGAGAGGATTTAGGAACCAAATCAAGAGGTGCTTTATGGGGGAAATGAAGCTTTGTGGCAAAGCAGGGATAAAAAGAAAGAGTATTATTCCCTTTGAAATAGCTTTATAGATTTATTTGTTTTTACTTTTGGCATGTCATGTAACGATGGGAAAAATACAGATGCATTTCAGTGCACTGATGTTTTATAGGAGAGAGTCACCTTGTGTTCAGTGTAATCTCTGTACCCTACTCCCATACACACTTCATCATTGTGGGAATATTTTCTGTGTAATATTTTTTTTAAATCCTTGACATTTCAAAAGGTGATCCTTCACTCCTACTTTTCTCTTGTGGCTCGCACACATTTTTTAAACTTTAAAACTAGCAGCCTTTTGGTGAGAGTTGTTCTCATTAATTTTACACGCTGCCGGGCCTCTCTGGATCCAACAGCACCGACGTCAAGGTTAGACGCATTGTTGTAGCCGTGTGGGTGTAAATGCAGTTGTTCATCTGTGATTCAGCAGGATGACCCGGTACTTCCCCTCCGCGACGTCCAGACAGCAGCGACTGTTCGCTCTGAGGAGTCCACGGTGAACTTATCAACGGACACCATCTGATGTTATCACACCAGTCTTTAGGTGAAAGATAAAGCTGTCAGACAAAGTGAAAGCCTTGCGTCCTCTGGTGTGCACGACTCTGTGGTGTGTGTACTAGTGTTGGTCCATGTCATCATCCATCAGTGATGTCATCGTTGGTTCATGAACATTATGAATCCTCCAGTTCAGATTCTGTCCGTCACCATCTTTGATAGTTCGGAGCGGTTTGGAGCAGGAAGTGACCATATTTGGACGAGCTGGGGGAGGAGCCAGAGGTGGATCTGACCGATCTGATCAGAAACCTGACGATACTACGTCCCGCCCACCGATAGCTGTAACCTGACTGCACCACAGGCCTGTCAATCAAACAGACACGCCCCCAAAAACAGGTCTTCTTGAATCTTCTTTTCTAATGAATGAGGGATTATTTTCAGATGGACCTCCAGAAAACTAATAAGAAGGAGTGACTTTAGCTAACAACACCGAGATAACTGATGGACACATTTTATTCACTTTGGATTTGATGAGAGAAGTTGAATGGGAGTCTATGGAGCCGGAGGCTTTTTGGAGCCGACCTCTAGTGGCACTCGCTGGTATTGCAGCTGAAGACACTTCTGGATCGGAACCATTTTTCCGCACTAACACTTTTACATACACATATCTGACAGACATGTTACTGACCACCTGCCCACCGTCCTGTCTGACAGGTTTGTTACTCTCTATCACCTCTTTGATTAAATGCTTCTGCTTGGATTCCTGCACTAAAACTGCTTTGTGAACATATATATGATCTGCTGATGTTGTGTATTTTATGTATGATGTTGGATTTTGGATTTTTTTTTTTTTTTTTTTAATTGCATCTTAACTGCCAGGGATTTAATGTTTTTTTTGTTTTGTTTAGTTTTTGATCGAAATAAATCTCAGCTAATTCCTGGTAGAGAGACAGAGAGTGTGTGTGTGTGTGTGTGTGTGTGTGTGTGTGTGTGTGTGTGTGTGTGTGTGTGTGTGTGTGTGTGTGTGTGTGTGTGTGTGTGTGTGTGTGTGTGTGTGTGTTTTAGTGCAGTTCTGAATATAGGAGTGAGTCTGTGTGCACATATATACCTTTACCAAACAGACATGATTTAATATTGAATAATTAAGTGGGTATCTACCAGATGATCTGAGCGCTGGCTCGCCTCAGTGCTGCTGCTTCATTCTGCGTTGTGTTTACACTACAAATTGAAGGCTCTGAAATTTTGATGTGCTTCTCTCGCTGTCGTTTTGATGTTGGGCTCACCAGGACAGCCTCCTGCTGATACGCAGTACGGGCATGAATGAGCAATGGTGTTTGACAATGTATTAAATATTGACCAGCTTCTCATCATGAAATATTGACGTGTTTGTTGAGGCTTTGAAGCACAACTGGAGAAAATTGAAGAAATGTTTTGGAACGAACTGAGAGTCAAATGTGTTTATGAGAAAAGCTCCTATTTCTATAGAAAACAAAACAGCTGCATTTTGTTCAATGAGATGTTTTCTGAACCTTTATAGATAAAAAAAATTAAAAAACAAAAACAAATGAGTCTTACTAACAGGTACTGAATGTGTGTTCAAACAATGGACAAAAAAAATACAAGAACCGAGAACCGGTGATGTTTATCACATTATAACATGGACCAAGTAGTTTTCACTACCCCCCCCACACACACACACACACACACACACACACACACACACACACACACACACACACACACACACACACACACACACACACACACACACTTCTTGTCTTTCTCTTGCGTTCTCGCTGTGTTTCAGATCTGCATTTTCCTTCTAAAGGATGACCAGGGTGATATATACACATGTATTTATACACATATACATGCAAAACACAACATACACAACATGTGTTCAAGGTAATAAAGGAACATATCTGGTTTGTTTTTGGTAGTAGAGCTCTGTGGCACCGAGAAATACGATGAAAATCAGACATATATTCATCTATCTGACTTTAGATAGACACAGTAACTCTTAGTAGGATACAACATATACTACTTCCTGTATCATTAAAAACTACACGCCATGAACATACATGGTCACATACACAGCACATATACTGTATATTTATATAAAACAGGTGGCATGCTGTATATTTATAAGTGTTCTTATACCAGCAGCCCAGCAGTCCGTCTAATGAGCAGTTATTGTTGCTAACAAACCGAAGTGAAGCTGACGGGAGGTTTGTATTTTCGCTCTTTTGAAGCAGCAGCATTTCAAACACGAGGACTTTATATGTCCTCCAGCGTGTGTGTGTGTGTGTGTGTGTGTGTGTGTGTGTGTGTGTGTGTGTGTGTGTGTGTGTGTGTGTGTGTGTGTGTGTGTGTGTGTGTGTGTGTGTGTGTGTGTGTGTGTGTGTGTGTGTGTGTGTGTGTTTTAGTCGAGTAGTGAGAGCCAAGTGTTCACCACTGATCTCCTGTAGAAAACATTCATTATCCAGCTCGCTGTGCAGCGCTGCAGTAGAACCTCCATGTAAATGAAAACGTTTGTGAAAGTATGAATGTGTTTATGACATTTCACACGTTCTGGGGTCTTTTTAGAGACATGAAACATGGAAATGGAAACCCATTCCTCCAAATATCGAACTCTTTTTAACGAGAGCGACGCTGCTGTTGGCTGATAACGACGCCACGGTCATTGAAGAGGTACACGCACTCCCATGATGCTTTGAGCTGTTGGAGGACAGTTGATTGAAAATGTCCAACTCTTTCAGACTGAAGTGGAACAAAGACTCAGTTGAAAAGATGTTGATTCATGTCCGGCTAAAAATATCAGTAGAACTGAGCTGAGCTTTTTTTGGTCTTTTGTCTTCAGTCTCTGTGTCCGTTTCTCCTCTTTTCATTGTTGTGATTGCCTTTGTTTCCCACGTTTACACTCGTCTCCACTCACATCGCTGCCAAACGAATCTCACACAATGTAAGAAATGGAAGTTTTCCAGACTCATCAACACCCCTACCAAGCAGATGGAGGCTGCGTGCCGCCTGAGCGCCTTCAGCTGGTTAACCGCTCCTGTTCGTCCAGACCGCCACAAAGTCCTCAACAGGCAGCGTGTCACGTCTGATAAACGAAGCGGCGGGACTCCGGAGAGCTGAAGTGAAAGATGCTGCTGAGTCGGCCGCTTCTAAAAAGACAACGACATAAAATAATTCTGTCCTGTGACTTTCTTGGCCTGAAACACTCAGAGGAAGTTCTTCTGAGCTAAAAGCAACGTGCACGAGTTAGTAGTGGAGTCGGTCTTCATCATATGATACTACTTATCATGAGTCCAACATTAATAGGGAAAATGATATCCTCGTACCCAAGTTGTCGTATCCACCGCTCGTTACCATGCAGCCTGCGCACTCATTGAGTTAAACCCCAAAAGAGCTGAATGTACGAGATGGATCTCAGATGAAAACTCAGCTGACTTCACTCATGTTTCAAAGTGTTTTGTTTCCCGACAACCAACCGTGCAACTCTAGAAACACATTAGAAAAAGTCAGAGAACCAATAAACTGAACTCCGTTTGCCACATAACATCTGTGGTACACAAACACAGTGTCCCAGGACATACTGGGAAACTCACGCCGTCAACCCAACACACTACAATACACTAACCAGAGTTGTATGGGGACGTTGCCTCTGTAACCTTATTACAAGTGAACATCAGTTTGTCTCCTCCTCTCGTTCTCTTATTAGATGATTCTGCTGTCGAGTAACATTAGTGATTGGTCCCAGTGCATTTATGCCTTTTCCCAGCATGCCCCTGATCCTTCGTAACCTTGAAGAATAAAGCAACCAAGTTAAATAGATGTTGGTGATTATTCAGTTTTAATAAAAGATGTCAATTATTTCAACAAAGACAAATCCAGATAGCCTACATTCAATAAACTGTGGCTGAAAACGACAAGTGTACAAAGTGGGACGGTGAATTTATAGTGCTGACCGTCAACATGTACGACGGCATCTCTAAACCTTGCAAGTTGCCCTGACGACGGAGTTGACGTTTATTACACAGTAGATAATCCTAAATACGGCAGCGTCGGTGCAGCAGACTAACATAACCGGCTGATGACTCAGCAGAACGTAAGAAGTTGGGTAAACGCTATGAGCCCAAAGAAACACAATCCTGCTGGACATCAGCTGAGCGCAGCCTGGAGAGTGAAGCGGTGGACAGAGCTGTGGAGATGTGGAGGTGTGTGTGTGTGTGTGTGTGTGTGTGTGTGTGTGTGTGTGTGTGTGTGTGTGCGTGTGCGTGTGCGTCTGTGTGCGTGTGCGTGCGTGCGTGTGAGTGTGTGTGTGTGTGTGTGTGTGTGTGTGTGCATGTGCATCTGTGTGTGTGTGTGTGTGTGTGTGTGTGCTATTTAAACTGTTTCCTGTGAAAAGGTGAGTCATCAGCGTCAGTCCTCCTTCAGACTGTCACCTTGTTCCTCCTCACCTCATCTTCCATCAGCTCACCATCCGACCAGATCACCACTGTTGTCGCCTCCTCTCTCCGTATCTTTACATCTGTCTCCTCATCCTTCTTTTAATTTCCTCCTCTGTCTTGTTTCGTCTGCAGATATTTTACCTTTATTAATCTTTCAAAATCTCTGGTGCCCTCAGAGTTGTGTGATTTTAATCATTTCTGCTTCGTGACCAAATCGTATTCTCGTTTTCTTCTCATCATTCTTTCCTCCTTATTAAAGTAAAACTAATAATAAGAGCAGGCTGCTGAAATGATCTGGTTACCTCTGTGTTGTCCTGTCAGTGTGCAGAAAGTGAAGAGACGATGACAGTCTTGATAGTTTAGCACGTGCATGTCATGTATCTGATGTGAGGCTTTAAGTTTGATTCATGTCGTGTCTCGTCCCCTCCTGTCAGTCTGAAGCCCACCGTGTCCGTAGAAAGCAGAAGTGATTGACAGCCTCAGCTTTGGCTTCTAGTCCAGTCTGACTTCTGTCTAAAAAGAATCTTGCAGTTCCTGCATGCAGCTTCTAACACGCAGGCCAAAACTTTAACTGGACTCTCAAAGTATAATTAATCTGGTTTTGAGCCAAGCAGTTAAATGAGGAAATTGATTGTAGTCAGCTGACCTGAACCCAGAGTTTCAGATTTAAATGTTCCAGCTCCAGCAGACACGACGCTGGCTGATGACGCTGCCGTCTGCAGAGCGGGGATCCCCAACAAACAGCCTGTTGTGGGTAAAGAGATGAAAACACACCGTCTTGATGGCCCGGATGGTTCGCTCTGTAAACTGTCTCCCCCGCCTCCCCCGAGTCGTCTCCCTCCAGCGCCGTCCTCCCATCCAACTCTGCCCTATCTGCCCTTAAATGTGTCTTGACATCTGCACTTTGAACACTCCTCATGGCGCTGTTTTTTATTTTTTTTAGTTTCATACAGATGGCTAAAAATAACCAGCGAGATATTCCAGGAGGGGGCGCACAGCTGAGAGGGGCACCTGGCCAAACTGTAGGGGCGCGTGTGTGTGTGTGTGTGTGTGTGTGTGTGTGTGTGTGTGTGTGTGTGTGTGTGTGTGTGTGTGTGTGTGTGTGTGTGTGTGTGTGTGTGTGTGTGTGTGTGTGTGTTTGTGCATTTTTACGTTCGTCTTTATGTGTGCAGGTCTGGATGCAGCAGAGGAATACAGATTCCTGAAATCAAAATACAGAGGCAGGAAAGCCAGAGAGGATTTAATCTGGGAACTTTTTTAAAGCTGACATTTGAAGTGTTTCTTACGTCAGGTGTGACGATTCTTTGATCAGAAAACCACAAAGCTCAGTTTGAAGTTTGAGTTTCATCACCACAAACCAGCAGAAAAAGAAATGGCAGATTCACACATCAATAACTCTATATTCTCATTCATATAATGTTTTTATTTAAACATAAAAATCCATTTAGTCGCAGTCATCTCACTCTGTAACTGTGATCAGCACCATGTTTCTGTCGTTTTCATGTCTGATGCTTCAGAAGACATTTGTAGCTCTAAAAATAAGTTCGGGATAAACACAGTCCTGCTTCCAGTTGTCTGGAAGGTTCCCCAGCTGCGAACACCCATCAGCCCTCAGAGATACATCGAGGACTACTGACGCATGAAGACCCACAGAAAATATCAGACCAACATCACACCAACTAAGAAGCTTTTTGTTGTAATCCCGCGTTGTGTTTGGTAAATGACAGAAAATGTGAAGGAAGAAACCAAATAAAAAGAATTAAGATAAAAAGGCTTTATTGAAAGTGAGAACATCCTTTTGTTTGTAATAACCTCTGCAGCAAAGTCCTTCAATGTATCTATGCAATTCTTACATGTGTCATGTGCTAAACATCTTCATTTTTATTATTAAAAAAGTTATTATCACAGACTGGATATAAAATAGTTTGTAGCTTCAGGTCTGTAAAATGGTTCTGATCCAGAAGTGTCTTCAGCTGCAATACCAGCGAGTGCCACTAGAGGTCGGCTCCAAAAAGCCTCCGGCTCCATAGACTCCCATTCAACTTCTCTCATCAAATCCAAAGTGAATCAAATGTGTCCATCAGTTATCTCGGTGTTGTTAGCTAAAGTCACTCCTTCTTATTAGTTTTCTGGAGGTCCATCTGAAAATAATCCCTCATTCATTAGAAAAGAAGATTCAAGAAGACCTGGTTTTGGGGGCGTGTCTGTTTGATTGACAGGCCTGTGGTGCAGTCAGGTTACAGCTATCGGTGGGCGGGACGTAGTATCGTCAGGTTTCCGATCAGATCGGTCAGATTCACCTCTGGCTCCTCCCCCAGCTCGTCCAAATATGGTCACTTCCTGCTCCAAACAGCTCCGAACTAACAAAGATGGTGACGGACAGAATCTGAACTGGAGGATTCATAACGTTCACAAACCAACGATGACATCACTGATGGATGATGACAAAATACTACTTGAATATATTTGAAAAAAAATTCCCCTCGGGGATTAATAAAGTAACTACCTAACCTAATCACTGCTGGTTGATGACATCACTGATGGTTGATTGTTGGTTATTGTATTTTCCATATATTTTCCTTTGACATGCAGGCAGTTTAGATGAAGATAACCAAGATTAGAGCCAAATTAAGTGATGATTAAAGTTTAATTATGTAATGAAATAATTCACAGACCTGGTATGAACACGTATTCTCATATCTGAATGAACACAAGTTTCAGTTTTGCGAATTTTATTCAAAGACGACATACATGAAGAAGAACATACTGAAGATACTTAAACATGAAGCATCAGAAGGAGCCAGAATTAGACGAGACAGCTGGCTCAATTACACGGTCGATAAACACGGAAATGTTTCTTCCTCATTCTTTATTAAATCAAGCAAATGCTGTGTTGCCAAATTTTGTTTCATATCAAAACAACTCTTTAAGGAAATGAGAGAGAAACAGGGACATCAGATCCTCACATGCCAGATGTTTATAATCATAATTTATAAATCCACAAGGTAGAGAAGCAATAGATGGAGGAAGGAGGCGGGGCTACTGAGAGTCTGAGAGAGGACGATGTGTGTGAAGGCATGAAACACTCAGCCATTCATCTGCAGAAGAAAGGAAGGTGAGACTGGGGCAGGATGAATGAAATGTGACCGGGCTCCTGGCTCTGTGGAGGAGGAGGAGGAGGAGGAGGACGAGAGGGAGGAGGAGGAGGAGGAGGGCCGCACAGAGGACAGAGCCATGGAGGGAGGAAAAGGATGAAATTAGAGAAGACAAAAGATTTAACAGGTCAAAAGGAGGGCAGGAAGAAACAGGAAGGAACTGGAAGATGGATAAATGCAGTGGAAAGAGTAATAAAAGCTAAATGGAGTGAAAGGAGAATAAATCCAGAGGTGAAACCAGACCGACGTTTCTACTGGAACTTTATTCTGTGGAGCTTCGATGTCTTTTACAAACAGACAGGAAATATGAGCACAAATCATTTCTTATTTTTTAACATCTTTTTAGTCATAAAGGTTGTGATAATTTCAATAGAGCTGTCAAGTATAATATACAGAAAGTAGACAATAATATCAACATCTGAATATACCGAACAAACATATCCAATGTGCACAGGAGGATTAGACAACCAAGGAGGAAACCGTAAAGTTCAAGTCTGGCAGTTAGTCATACTACTAGTCACCTTGTTAAGAATATATTTAGTCATGTAACTAATTTACTTCATCAAAGTAATGTAACTTTTTACATTTGATTACTTTTAATCTGTTTTAGATGTACTTTGATTTTAGATCAAAGTGAAAAGTCTTAAAAAGTAGATTTAAACTCATTAACTCATCACTGTCAAACTTGTATTAAGACGCAGAAGCAAACTCAAGACAGAACCAATCAAAACCCCAAAATATGATATTCTGCGTATAAGCTGTTTGCCAAAGAGAACATAATTGGATTTAACCCTTTTGTAAACACCAACAACACAACAAAAGGTGTTTGTGACTGTAGTGTAAACCCTGTCAGGCTGACCCTGTTCTTCAGTCAGAGGTGACGATGCCGCTGCAGGCCGAAGTTGTTGTTGTTGTTGTTGTTGTTGTTGCGTTACATCATCGGTGATGTGTGTTTTTATTCAGGCAGCCTGTGTGGCAGCATCAGTAATGTTTGTGATCCACCTTCCCTGTGAAGCGTTTGTGCTTCCAGCCTCTGTGATGTGTGTGTACGTCCTGTCGGCCGGCTGAGTGTGTGTGAGCTGCATCACGCGGCGTGTGTGTCACTCACTGTGACTCTATTAGTCCGAGACACCCGGCAGCTCCTCCGATGTCTCTTTACACTGATTCCTTCCTGCCCTCCTCCCGGCCCGGTGACGAGCACACGGACGCATATATTACCGCAAGTAAAGCTACTCAGAAGTTCCCACAACACCCGGATCTCATGCCTGGTGTGTGTTTGTGTGTGACGGGGAAGGCGGAGGAGAAGTGCGTGTGTGTGTGTGATCGTCTCGGCTCTTGTCTCCCCTCTGACTGTCCCTCCGTCCTCCTGTCTCCTGTCCCAGGTGCTGTCTCTCGGTGCAGACGTGCTGCCGGAGTACAAGCTGCAGGCCCCTCGGATCCACAAGTGGACGGTGCTGCACTACAGCCCCTTCAAGGCGGTGTGGGACTGGCTCATCCTGCTGCTGGTCATCTACACCGCCATCCTGACGCCCTACTCAGCCGCCTTCCTCCTCAACGACCAGGTTCGCTCTCCGCAGGTTCAACTGCTGTACTAACTGTACTGTGTAAGAGTCAGATCAGGAAAGTTACAGGAAGTTATTTTCACAATAAAGGTCTAGCACAGCCTTCATATAAGATCATTTTAATGTGAAGGGCAGAACAGAAAACAACGGACTTCCCAATGTGAGCGTAAACGTTGGCTGACAGAATATCTGCTGGTATGATGGTTTATAAATAAAACGATATCATAGGACTTCTTGTAAAGTTCAAAACAAGTCCGTGTGTTGAAGCCCTGAAGTCTCTCCTCAGACCTCAATCTGTCTTTTTTTTGTCACTTTCTCATGTTTTGTCAACATACGTATGCAAATTATCTGAAAGCTCTTAATCTGTTTGAAAGATGAAGTCACACAGACGTCTTCTATTTTTACACCTTTAGATCATAATTCTCTTCTTTGGTCTACATGTGCTTTCTTTATCCTTTCTATATTCTTGTTTCCTCTCCTCTCCTCTCCTCTCCTCTCCTCTCCTCTCCTCTCCTCTCCTCTCCTCTCCTCTCCTCTCCTCTCCTCTCCTCTCCTCTCCTCTCCTCCCTTCTCCCCTCCTCTCCTCCCTTCTCCACTCTTCTCCTCTCCTCAGCAAGAGGTAGCCATGCAGAGTTGTGGTTA
The DNA here is from genome assembly GCF_029030835.1 of Brachyistius frenatus. NCBI lineage: Eukaryota > Metazoa > Chordata > Actinopteri > Embiotocidae > Brachyistius > Brachyistius frenatus. Next base: position 175,237 of record NW_027210923.1, read on the forward strand.
CTCCTGCTCTCCTCTGAACGTGGTGGACCTCATCGTGGACATCATGTTCATCATTGACATCCTCATCAACTTCAGGTCTGAGCTGCAGCAGTATGAGTTGTTTTTGTAGTAATCTGGTTGTAAAGTGCTGACTCAGCGTGCCTTCTTCCTCTCAGGACAACATACGTGAACATTAACGATGAAGTGGTGAGCCACCCGGTGCGGATCGCCGTCCACTATTTCAAAGGCTGGTTCCTCATCGACATGGTGGCTGCTATTCCCTTCGACCTGCTCATCTACCGCAGCGGAGAGGAGGTGTGTGATGGGGGAGAGTCGGCCGGATGTTTACGTGCTGAGGGAGGGTGAGAGGGGACAAAAAATAACAGGGGACAAATGCTGCACTGACATTGTGTCTCTGCTGGTGTTTTTATCTAATGGAGAAAAGTGAAGATAACAAACAGGACAGAAAGAGAAAGGAGAAGGGGCGTGGGGGGAGGTGGAGGGGAGGTGGAGGTGGAGAAAGATGCAGGCAGAGGTGCCTTCATTTCTGTTTCATCATTTACAGTGGGTACGGAAAGTATTCAGATCCCTTTACATGTTTCACTCTTTGTTTCATTGCAGCCATTTGCTAAAATCAAAAAAGTTCATTTTATTTCTCATTAATGTACACTCAGCACCCCATCTTGACAGAAAAAAACAGAAATGTAGAAATGTGTGCAAATTTATTCAAAAAGAAAAACTGAAATATCACATGATCATAAGTATTCAGACCCTTTGCTCAGTATTGAGTAGAAGCACCCTTTTGAGCTCGTACAGCCATGAGTCTTCTTGGGAATGATGCAACAAGCTTTTCACACCTGGATTTGGGGATCCTCTGCCATTCTTCCTTGCAGATCCTCTCCAGTTCCGTCAGGTTGGATGGTGAACGTTGGTGGACAGCCATTTTCAGGTCTCTCCAGAGATGCTCCATTGGGTTTAGGTCAGGGCTCTGGCTGGGCCAGTCAAGGATGGTCACAGAGTTGTTCCGAAGCCACTCCTTTGTTATTTTAGCTGTGTGCTTCGGGTCATTGTCTTGTTGGAAGGTGAACCTTCGGCCCAGTCTGAGGTCCAGAGCACTCTGGAAGAGGTTTTCTTCCAGGATATCTCTGTACTTGGCCGCATTCATCTTTCCTTCAATTGCAACCAGTCGTCCTGTCCCTGCAGCTGAAAAACACCCCCATAGCATGATGCTGCCACCACCATGTTTCACTGTTGGGATTGTATTGGGCAGGTGATGAGCAGTGCCTGGTTTTCTCCACACATACCGCTTAGAATTAACGCCAACAAGTTCAATCTTGGTCTCATCAGACCAGAGAATCTTATTTTTCATAGTCTGGGAGTCCTTCATGTGTTTTTTGTCAAACTCTATGCGGGCTTTCATATGTCTTGCACTGAGGAGAGGCTTCCGTCGGGCCACTCTGCCATAAAGCCCCGACTGGTGGAGGGCTGCAGTGATAGTTGACTTTGTGGAACTTTCTCCCATCTCCCTACTGCATCTCTGGAGCTCAGCCACAGTGATCTTTGGGTTCTTCTTTACCTCTCTCACCAAGGCTCTTCTCCCACGATTGCTCAGTTTGGCTGGACGGCCAGGTCTAGGAAGAGTTCTGGTCGTCCCGAACTTCTTCCATTTAAGGATTATGGAGGCCACTGTGCTCTTAGGAACCTTGAGTGCTGCAGAAATTATTTTGTAACCTTGGCCAGATCTGTGCCTTGCCACAACTCTGTCTCTGAGCTCCTTGGACAGTTCCTTCAACCTCATGATTCTCATTTGCTCTGACATGCACTGTGAGCTGTAAGGTCTTATATAGACAGGTGTGTGCCTTTCCTAATCAAGTCCAATCAGTTTAATTAAACACAGCTGGACTCCAATGAAGGAGTAGAACCATCTCAAGGAGGATCAGAAGAAATGGACAGCATGTGAGTTAAATATGAGTGTCACAGCAAAGGGTCTGAATACTTATGACCATGTGATATTTCAGTTTTTCTTTTTTAATAAATTTGCACAAATTTCTACATTTCTGTTTTTTTCTGTCAAGATGGGGTGCTGAGTGATTAATGAGAAATAAAATGAACTTTTTTGATTTTAGCAAATGGCTGCAATGAAACAAAGAGTGAAAAATGTAAAGGGGTCTGAATACTTTCCGTACCCACTGTAATTGTCTCCATGGGGAAGTTGATTTGCAGTCAGCTGTGGAGCAACATCTAAATAAAACGTGTCTTCATCACACAATGTGGTTCAGTCATCAAAAAAATGACCGAAAAATGAAATGGATTTGATCATCAATTCATCATTTAAGTCATTGATGACGCATAAATGCCAAACAGCTTAATTTTTTTTAACTTCACTGCAAGTTAGACATCTTTATGATTTGGACAAAACAAACTGTGAGAAAATAAAAAGCAGTAAATTTAAATTTTGAACGCCTTTGAATCGGCGTCATTCTGCATCATCACTGACGGGAGCCGTACGATGGATCTTTTATATAACATCTTCATGGACACCACTGTCTTTGTTCCATTTAGAAATCTGAGGGCACCATGTGGAGGCCACATTTCACACTTCCTCCAGCAATTAATTCGACGCTGTTTCCATAGAACATAATCCCTTTTTTGCAGTAAATAAAAAGCTGTTGTTACGAGCGTGTAAAATAATATGTTTTCCATTTTGTCGAGCCAGAACCGATCACATGAAGCGGCCTTACAGCTGTTTAGTGTCAGACCTGAACACGCTGCCTGCTTGGCGTGTGCGTTACCGCGCACACGCTTCCTGGCTGCAGCTGCAGGTTGAGTTTCTCTTTTATAATGAGCATCAGTAAAGAATCTCAGAGGTCCGACAACTGATGAGTTGTAACCAAAAAGCAAAGTGACAAGACTGATTGGTCTCTGGTGGTGGTCAAGCTTGAAAAATACTGGATCCTACATTTCCCACAATGCAACCTGATAACATCTTTTAATAGACCTCGCCTGCCTCCTAAATGTCACCCTCATTCAAACTTTATATCACAGGGTTTCTGTTGCAAATGAAGGTCTCCAGTCCGGATGACATCATCACAGTTTTCTTCTTGTATTGAAATGACTTTAATCAATACTGATAATAATCAGCGGCGTTCACCAGAGAAACACGCAGCGACACAACAGATCTTTCTGCTCCACGGTCGGTTCCTTCGGCTCCGTTGCTCTGTTGAGTGATGGAAGAAGTGATGGAGGTGTTAGTTGGAGAGTTGAAGGAAGTGGGAGGTGGGTGTCTGGAGAAGGAGGTGGGAGTGAGAAGAAGGAGGAAGTGAGCTGCACTGAGGCCTCCGAGGACACTTCCCACACGCCGAGGAGGAAAACCGCCGAGGCAGAGGTTGATCAGCTGAATGTGACTCCTTTGACAGAATAAATGCACCTATAAGTAAAGGAAGCACGTCAGTAATAGAAAAAGATGTTATTTGTAGTCACGAAGACGTCTACCGCCGACACTGAAATACGGCCCACAGAAAGCTCTGCCAAGGTCTGCTTCATCTTCATTGAAGCTGTCCGGAGGAGGTCGGCGAGCCAGGAGAGAGGAGACTTTCCTCAACTGATATTTACTGTGAGGACACACATACACACACACACACACACACACACACACACACACACACACACACACACACACACACACACACACACACACACAGAGACACACACAAATACACACACACACACACACACACACACACACACACTGTGAGCAGGACGAGGCGCTCTGCCAGCGCAGTAATCGGACAGTTATTTATTTGTTGTGTGGACATGAAGGCGGCCGACTGAATACAAGTGGAGAGGAGAGGGAGTTGACAGGATGTAGCACCTCCTCATCAGGGACTCACATCAGGACCAGGCCTCGGTGTGTGTGTGTGTGTGTGTGTGTGTGTGTGTGTGTGTGTGTGTGTGTGTGTGTGTGTGTGTGTGTGTGTGTGTGTGTGTGTGTGTGTGTGTGTGTGTGTGTGTGTGTGTGTGTGTGTGTGTGTGACAGCAGGTAGGAGCGCTCTTAACGACACCTTATCTCCTCTTTCTCTTTCTCCTTCTCTTCTTCCTCTTCCTGTTCCTCTTCCTCTTCCTCTCCTGTCAGACCACCACTCTGATTGGTCTGCTGAAAACGGCTCGTCTCCTGCGGTTGGTGCGTGTCGCCAGGAAGCTGGACCGCTACTCCGAGTACGGCGCCGCCGTCCTCTTCCTCCTCATGTGCACCTTCGCCCTCATCGCTCACTGGCTCGCCTGCATCTGGTAAAACATCTGAAGAGTGTCCGATGGATCTGATAAGATTCACACAGGAATGATATGGGAATAACGCTGTCTCAGGGTTTATTCTTTTCTAGATCCCAAACAAATCACAGAAATTCAAATTCAATAGTTACATCTTGTAATGATCGTTTCTTTCAGGTACGCGATCGGTAGCGTGGAGAGGAACGGTTCGATCGGCTGGCTGCACACGTTGGGAGACCAGCTGGGAAAACACTACAATGACTCCATCCCAGGTACGAAACACCACGTCATACAGGATGTAGTGTGTGTGTGTGTGTGTGTGTGTGTGTGTGTGTGTGTGTGTGTGTGTGTGTGTGTGTGTGTGTGTGTGTGTGTGTGTGTGTGTGTGTGTGTATCTGTAAAATGAACTGTTTATTATTATGAGTGTGATCTCTCTGTGAACTCCCTCCCCAGGTTCAGGACCCTCCATCAAAGACAAGTACGTCACGGCTCTGTACTTCACCTTCAGCAGTCTGACCAGCGTGGGCTTCGGGAACGTGTCGCCTAACACCAACTCGGAGAAGATCTTCTCCATCTGCGTCATGCTCATCGGATGTAAGTACCGATGCTGCGGGGATTCACGCCGGTATCAATAACAGATTACTGGTAATTAATCTGCTCACGCGTGAAAGAACCGAGTGGAGATCTGTGGTTGATATAAAAGAGAGTTTCACTTATATTGGTCTGGAAAACTACCAAAAATCCAGTTTTGTTGTAACAAGTTAAAGCTTCTTTATGAGGGTTATTAAAAATGATATTTGTGGTACTCATCTCAAGAACACATACAAAATCTCAGTTAGAAAGTTTTTGGGCTTTTAAATCATAACTAGTTCTTTTTTTTTTTTTTTTATAGAAGATCATATTAATCTGAGTTTATCGTTAATGATGGAAAGTCTTTGTAATATCCCTTCTTATGCGAATCAACCCAGCTGCCCAGTGATCAGGCATGACGAAATCAATAGGACTTTTTAAAGTAGTTCTCCACAAAATATTTATTGTTTCCTAGTCTTGATGATTAATTGATTTATTGGACAATTAAACTAAATGTCATTTCCCTGGATTAATGTGGTTTGGATGACGTATGTCGTAACCACAGAAATGTGTGGCGTTGGTTTTGTGTTGTCCTCATAAAAGGCTCCTAATAACTATAAATCAAAGTGCGTTCCTGCTTCGCTTCACTTAAATCAGGATGAAATCTAAAACTCACAGTTGTTCAAAAAGGCCATTTTTGTATTGATTTTTATTTTTGGCTGCAGACACTTTGGCACTTGTTTGGCCAGAAAACGACCGAAGGCTTGGAGGAATTTCCCTCATTAAAGTCCAATTGTGTGCCGTGAAATCACAATCTGTGTTTTAAAACCTGCTCCGAGGTCTCCTCGTGACGCACATGTGCAAACATACTAACTCCCTGAAACACTGTGAAACACAGTGTTTTTTGGGGGGATGCAGACGGTGACGGGAGCTGACAGAGGCTGAGAGGTTAGCAGGATGCAACATGACAACAGGAAACAACAGTGAAGCTCATGAAGGATGCGACACAAAACACGCCGTCCTCTGCAGACAAAACGCTTTTCGATCAGTCCGCCTCTCCACAGGACGGTCGACGCGCAGAAACACCCTACGTCAGCTGATTCATTTCACTTTCACGCTCATAATTAGATATTTATCCGAATATGGTGTAAAAGTGACTGCGTAACTGAGTGTGTAACCATGTTGTTATCTTGCTGGTATTTGACTGTTGTTAAAATTAAAGAAAGGCAGCGTTTAGCTGCATGAAAAAATATTTGACATTTATCTCAAATTTATTAAAGGTTTAATTCACACTTTTTAAAGTCTTAAAAGAGTTTTCCAGTCATCCGGTCAACACTGTGAGGAAGGAGATCCGTTCTGAATGCAGTTTCTGTCTAAAAAATGTGGAACAAAATCTGCAGCGCTGACAAATGTGTCGGCCTCATACAACATGTACATACAGGACGTCAGCCGGGGATGTGTCAGGTCATATCAGTGTTTGAATGTTTGTGTGTCTACAGTCCTTCACTTCAATGTTTCTTCTCCCTCTAATAGTTGAAAATATCACTTTGTTCATTTAAATCAAACTTTCTAATTTATTTGGTTATAATATAAACAGCGAAACATGTGTGATCAATTTCTTCACATTTTTAAGTGATGTAACATTTTATTTGTTTTATTTTTGCTTCCTGCTTCCTCCTTCGTTCTCTCTCTTCCTCTAACTTTCACCATCCTCCCTCCTCCAGCCCTGATGTACGCCAGCATCTTTGGGAACGTGTCGGCCATCATCCAGCGGCTGTACTCGGGGACGGCTCGCTACCACACCCAGATGCTGAGAGTCCGGGAGTTCATCCGCTTCCACCAGATCCCCAACCCGCTGCGGCAGCGGCTGGAGGAGTACTTCCAGCACGCCTGGTCCTACACCAACGGCATCGACATGAACGCTGTGAGTACCGGTCCTCATCCGCCCACATTGTGTGTGTGTGTGTGTGTGTGTGTGTGTGTGTGTGTGTGTGTGTGTGTGTGTGTGTGTGTGTGTGTGTGTGTGTGTGTGTGTGTGTGTGTGTGTGTGTACACAAGCCAGTGTGCTATTGTTCATGAGTGGATACACACGAGTGCACACACCGAGGCGAGAGGAGTGTTTTGAGGCTGCATTGTATGTTAATAGGATGATTGGAAGACTTTGTCTCAGCATGCATGGTGCGACAGCATCAGAGAGAATAGGAGTGATGTGACTAATATTTTACACACACATGCACACACAGCATGTACTACACCTGTCAGTTCACTCCAGTTTACCGTGTCAGTTTCACGTTTTGCCTCGCCTCAGCGTGAAAAGTACACACACGTATGACCGGGGTCCTAATTGGAGAAATCACATGACCATTTTATGTTGTAATAAAGTGCATAAGTCCGAGTAGCTCGGTTGGGGATGGTTGGATGGATCAAACTCAGCGCTGTAACCACGGAGATCAGGGTGTGAGTCTGAGAGAATGACGTGGAGGTTTTTTTGTGCACGTGTTTTTATAATGAAACCCAACCAAGTTGTTCATGCTTAGGTGATGCAAAGCGTGGCTCTGACTCAGTGTGCTGCACCGGACTGACGGGTGCTTTACACACTTTGGCTTCATACATGTACTCTAACATGCAAATAGACAAGTTCAAGTAACATGTATGGACCTACATGAGTTTGTTCACATGAATGAAGGCTAATCTCTGTCTCTCATGCACACACGCAGACATCCTCATAATAATGCACATACATGTTTTGTTTTGCATTCATTTGAAAGCATAGGCAGGAAACATGCATGAGTGACTGATGAGAAAGAACACTTTTAGACCCACTTGTGCTTTCACACAAGCTGAAACTCGGACAGCTGCAGGCTCAGTGAGTCACGCCTGTCAATGGACTCACACGCTTTCTACACGCCTGACATATACGTTCGACCCAGCTCGACCTCTGAGTCACGGCGTATAAGATGGAGCACGAACACGCAGCTCACATCTTCTGCTTCCCTCCACTGGGATGCTCCGATGTGACAGTGGACACACGCATGTAGCCACACACACACACACACACACACACACACACACACACACACACACACACACACACACACACACACACACACACACACACACACACACACATCTGTAATCATGTCATCCACTGGAGATCTGCTGATGCAAACACTTTGTATCGTGCTCGAGTGAACGCACGTCACCTTCATTGTCTTTATCTGTAACACATCATACGTCCTTTGGAGTATAAATAAGCCGAAGAAAATTCAGGTTTATTGCTGTTTTGTCACTGCTTTGTAAACCCAATGATAGCAGCTAAAAATCATTATATCTGCTCATAACTTCCAGTATCTAAAATGTGTTTTAAAATCTGGTGTTCGCCGCGTTACGAGCGTCTCATTTGTGTCTGTGAAGCCTCACGGCAGCTCAGAGGAAACTGGGTTTGGGTGGCGAGTCCGAATGCAGAAACAATACGTCATCAGTGGAATCTGGTTCCATTTCAGTGGGATAAGTGAGGGAAGTAGAGAGGAAACAAATCTGTAAAGCCTCTGTGGGAGAGCGTTTCTCTGGCTGTTCAGTTCAGAGAAAGCAGAGAGAAGAAGACATTTAGGGAATGAAATGTTTCAGGTAATGTAGCGAAATAGATTTCTGCTCCACTTGAAGTTTATATTTGCTCTTATTATCCTGGTTTAGGATGTTGGAGTTTGTTCTGTTTGCTTATGCAGCATCCATCGTAACAAATTCCATTTGTTATATTTATATACTTCTGCAGTTTCTTTGTTCCTCCACCCTCCTTTAATAAGACTCAGTTTTTCAGACACAGTTTTTATACTCTTCAGGTCCAAGTCTATTTCCCTTCTGTACCTCTTCATTTATTTCCTGACACTGAACGGACATGTTTGTTCAGAAATGGGAGGAGATACAAAATAAAACATTCCAGTTAAACCATTTTAAAACACGATCACGTAGCAGGGTCTTTTTTTTATTTGTATTCCTCCCTTTAATTCTCCTGCAGTGGTCCGTTGTGCCGACCTGAACCCGGCCTGCACCAGCAGAGCTCAACACAAACCCATTATCTGGAAATCAAACCCGAACATGACCCGACCTGTCAGTGAATACAGGTTCAGAGCTGCAGCGGAGGGTCGGGGGTGCAGGACACTGTTCAGGTGCACAACAGCAAGATTTCATAAATACATGATAAAGAATAAATCAAAACTGAGTCATATTGCAGAAACATGTTTTGAGTGCATTATGATTTAAATGGATCAGACTCTCCAGTATCCTGCGTACTTCATGCACAGCTGACTCGGCAGGAATACCTTCAATAATAACTCAAATCTTCTGATGAGACAAAGGCTTTTTTCTAAATACGAACTTGTAAAGGAGATGAGAGTCCCGACTGAAGCTCACCTGACTCCACCTGCTGGCTCTCCTCTCCGTATTCATGCTTTCAGCCTCTCCTCCACCTGCAGCTGCTGCATCCCACCTGCTTTACAGCACCTGTGGTCTCTCATCTTCTGGAGATGCTGTCAGGCACCCAAAGATCTTTACTGACATACTAAGTCAACAATGTCCAGACAACAACACAAGAGAAAAGTGAAGACTTAAACATGATGAAACAGGTAGAATCAAGCGATGGTGTTGACTTTCTGATATTAATCATAACTGAAGGAGACACTTCCTTATGATAGAAATACAAAAAAGAAGCTCTTGTCTGATAAGAAGAGAAAATGCTTGATGCGATGAATAAAGGTGTAATATTTCCTGTGGGTGGAGGACATGTCCCTGTCACTCTTATTGTCCCAGGTTGATTTTCTGTCTCACTGAACACTGAGATGTGGAGTTAAGGCTTCGGTCTGCTGCCCTCTGCCCGATCTGAACAGGGGAGATCACTGATTATTGTTTGCAGCCTCAGAGAAAACTGCTGCAACTTTGGCTGCGTGTTTTTAGGTAAAAAACACGTTTTATTCATACTTTCCTTAAAACACACAAGAACTGAACATCAGTGACAGATGAGGCATTTAGGGACCGTACTCTTTGTAGTAAAGATCCAAATAAAGTATTATTTCCACACTGAGCTAAAGCTTTTCTCAGCAGCTCCCACAAAGGCCACATTAATGCATCAAGACAGAAAACATTTATATGAAACAATAACAGAGCAGCCTTGAACATCAGCAGCTCAGTGTGTGCTAAACGCACCATTAAACCAGAGCCAGGAGAACGTACGGCCTGTAAAATCTGACCGCAGCACAGATTGGGGTTTTTAGGTGGCACCCCACAAATCAATAAGTCGATGAGTCGGGCACGAGGAGGACCAGGAGGCTATAACTCAAACACACAAACTCCTCCGTTTAGATCACAGTCTGTATATAAACGTGTTTGTAGCTTACGACTCTAAAGAATGAGATCCTAAAGTGTCTTCAGCTGCAATACCAGCGAGTGCCACTAGAGGTCGGCTCCAAAAAGCCTCCGGCTCCATAGACTCCCATTCAACTTCTCTCATCAAATCCAAAGTGAATAAAATGTGTCCATCAGTTATCTCGGTGTTGTTAGCTAAAGTCACTCCTTCTTCTTAGTTTTCTGGAGGTCCATCTGAAAATAATCCCTCATTCATTAGAAAAGAAGATTCAAGAACACCTGTTTTTGGGGGCGTGTCTGTTTGATTGACAGGCCTGTGGTGCAGTCAGGTTACAGCTATCGGTGGGCGGGACGTAGTATCGTCAGGTTTCCAATCAGATCGGTCAGATCCACCGCTGGCTCCTCCCCCAGCTCGTCCAAATATGGTCACTTCCTGCTCCAAACCGCTCCGAACTAGCAAAGATGTTGACGGACAGAATCTGAACTGGAGGATTCATAACGTTCATGAACCAACGATGACATCACTGATGGTTGATGACATCACTGATGGATGATGACATCACTGATGGTTGATGACATCACTGCTGGTTTCTATGTTTCTTCAGTAGATTTTCCTGTTTCAGGCGTCTTTAAAGTAGACCAGGAAGCATCCAGTGGGGTTTGTGGAGTCTGTCTACTGTTTAATGAGAGATAGAAAGAGGTGAAGGAAGTGAAGGAAACAGACAACAGAGAGATGAAGAGGCTGAAATGAAGAAAGTATGTTGAAGTGGATGAAAGCAGGAAGAGATGTCGTGGGTGAAACTCGGTGTGGGTGTTTTAGGTGCAGCTCCGTCCTGTGAAGCCCGTCACATCGCCTGCTGATCAGAAGCAGCCGTGGCTTCCAGTGAGCTCATTAAAAACACCACCGATTCTTCTCGTTAATTACACTCTCCGGACCTGCTGACTCGGTTACACTTTGTCATAATTGTGCAGTCAAACCCCCCAAAAAAATCAATGCATCGGTCCTTTTTAAGAAGTAAAAATCAAACTGCTGATGCTCGTCTTCCACGCCGAGGTCAAAATCATGAAAGATTAAATTAAAATCAGGACTTCTCTGATGCTTACAACCAGATATCCTCTAATAGATATAGATAAAACTGTATAGTTTTGTTAGGGTAATTTTCAGAATGGTGTAATAACAGTAAAAGGATAAGGTTCACCAGGAGACATGGAGGCAGTAGAGACAGTAAAGACTTCACTTTTTATTGTTCCTTTTAAAGGATCCATAATCTCTGACATTCATTTGACATTGCCTTTATGTTTGGGATTTGATGTATCAGTCGATCGCTACTAATAGTACGAATCAATACTGATGTGACCTTCTGTCCTCCCCTCCTCCCTCCTCCTCCTCCTCCTCCTCCTTCTCCTCCTCCTCCTCCTTCTCCTCCTCCTCTCCAGGTCCTGAAAGGTTTCCCAGAGTGTCTCCAGGCAGATATCTGCCTCCATCTGAACCGGACACTGCTGCAGAACTGTAAGGCTTTTAAAGGCTCCACTAAGGGCTGCCTCCGGGCGCTGGCCATGAAGTTCAAGACCACCCACGCTCCTCCGGGTGACACGCTTGTCCACGCCGGGGACGTCCTCACCGCACTCTACTTCATCTCCCGGGGATCCATCGAGATACTGAGAGGAGACGTGGTGGTGGCCATCCTGGGTAAACAAATATTTCCTCTATGTGTTTTACTGATAATATTTACTGTCAACTTTTAGGTTACAAGGAAGTAAACCATCCCGAGAAAAGAAGAAACACTTGAAAATGTGTCTTTATAGGAGAAAACTTCAGGAGGAGTAAAAAGGGTTTCAGCCAATCTTTAAGTTATAACCAACAAAGAATCTAATTTCCAGTATTTTCACTGCAGAGTGCAGGTTTACTTTATTGCATGAAGCCTCCACTGCTCTGCAGCCTCCAGTGTTAATCAGAGACTCTGTCAGCTCCTTTTGAAGTAAACTTAATTATAAGAGACCAGCCTCTGTGTTGACTCTCTGCAGGAACACGCTGATATGAATTAGCTGGTTGTGCCATCTACTGGTGAGCATCATGTCAGACTCCAGACAGCAGAGGAAAGGCTGAGGGGTCAACTCACCTCAACAAGAGAGGGAGAACATCTATCTCATCATTAATGTCTTTCCCTAAAAGATATGAACTTAATATTTACAAAGGTTGGAGGAGAGATCTGATTGTTGGAGAAGAAAAAGGTTCTTTGCCATTAAATACATCCTCACTGGTCTAATGTCACTCTCAGATTTAAGTTGTGAAAGTTAATATATGCAAAAAAGTTATTTATGTATCCAAAAAAGGAAATGCAAAAAGCATTTGATCTGATTTATCGACTACAGAATGCAGACAGAGACAAGCTGCATTAATTTACTGAAACTTAAAAAGTATATTTTATAAAGCTGGATATTTAACTTCTCTTTTATTTCCAGTGTTTTTATATGTTACTTCTGCAAAATCACGTCACTGCTGCAGCTTCTTCCATCCATCGTGTTTGAAAGGTTTTCTTCCTCTCCACCCTTCTCAGGGAAGAACGACATCTTCGGCGAGCCCATCAACCTGTACACCCGGCCGGGTAAATCCAACGCCGACGTGAGGGCTCTGACTTACTGCGACCTCCATAAAATCTTCAGAGAGGACGTCCTGGAGGTGCTAGACATGTACCCGGAGTTCGCTGACCACTTCTGGAACAACCTGGAGATCACCTTCAACCTCCGAGACGTGAGTTCACGACCTCATCCAAGAAAGACTGGAAATATAATGTGCAGGTCACACGTTCACGTCCTGAAGACTTAAACTGCGTTCTCTCTGTCTGTGTGTTGGATGTCAGCGTGAGTGAGTTGCAGTGAAGAGTGAGAATGTTTGGACCTGATCTGAATATAATTAGAACGTTTTTACACTCTGCATCTCCACAGTTTCACATCTTTTCGTTCTGATCCTCCTTTCAGACCAACATGATTCCCGGCTCTCCGAGCAGCGACGACTCCAACTGTGGAGGCTTCAACAAACTACGGCGACGCAAGTTATCGTTCCGAAGACGCACAGAAAAAGGTAACGCGAAGATCTCCTCTCTCTGTTTTACTGTCACAAAAATTCAGAAATAATCTGACTGCCCGAACAGTTTAATAAAATAGGAATACTTTCAGTAAATATCGTTCGATAATAACGCCGCTAAAGTTTTCTGGTAATTCTTCCATCTCTCTGACCTCCTCTGTCCAGATGATGCAGATGCAGGAGAGATTAAAAAGTCCCATAAGTCTGTGCGGCGAAGACAGCGGGAGGCAGGAGCTAACCAGAAACAGGTGGAGGCGCCGAAGAGACAGTGGAGACATCGGAGCTCAGTGTCGTCACACTCCAGCGGTGACGAGGTCTGACTGCACGACTCCTCTATAATACTTCTATCTACTTTATATTGTGTTATTGTTCACCGCCGCACAGGACGAACTGATGATGTGCTTTCCTCTCAGGGGGAGGAGTCAGTTGTGACCGGGCTCGCCCCTCCACCGGCCCTGATGGAGAACCTGCAGGTTCAGGCCACGCCCATAAACTTCAGCGAGAACACGGAGGTCGATGGAGACCCGAAGACCGGGAACACCTGCAACGCGCTGTCAGGTAAAAGAACAGCGCCGCACCGTGGACATGGTGAGACGACCTCATGTCCCGCATCTCACGCTCTCCTCCCTCATACAGGTGCGTTCTCAGGGGTGTCCAACATCTTCAGTTTCTGGGGGGAGAGCCGGGGGGGCGGTGAGTACCAGGAGGTGCCCAGCTGCAGCCTGGCCTCCCCCCCCCCCCTCAACACGCCGCTGCACAGCCTGAGCCGACAGCAGCGCAACCAGCTGGACACACGGCTGGACCTGCTGCAGAAACAGCTCAACAGGTACCAGCCGCTGTGTGTGTGTGTGTGTGTGTGTGTGTGTGTGTGTGTGTGTGTGTGTGTGTGTGTGTGTGTGTGTGTGTGTGTGTGTGTGTGTGTGTGTGTGTGTGTGTGTGTGTGTGTGTGTGTGTGTATGTCTGCAGCGGCTCTGTCTCCAGAGGGGGAACAGGTGGAATCACAGTATTGACTTTTGTTGTCTTTGGAACAATTTTTGAAAAAAAAAAGACATCATTAAAGTCCCTCCTGGAGGACAGACAGGACTCATCTGTCTTTGGCTGGTTTCAGACTGTCAGTCAAAATCTGTGTGTGCGTCACGTATCAAGTCACTGCAGATCCAGTTTTTAAAAAACGTCAACTACACCTCTATGTGGTTTGAAATACAGTTCTTAACACAGGTTTACATATTAGTTCAGGTTTGACTGCTCTGCCCAGACTTCAGGTGATTTTTTTTTGTTTTGTCTGTGACTTTTTGACACCAACTTCATTTTATTCCAGATGTTGTACTTGTGTTCCAGATGTTCTACTTGTGTTCCAGATGGTCTACTTGTGTTCCAGTTGTTGTAGTTGTGTTCCAGATGTTCTACTTGTGTTCCAGTTGTTCTACATGTGTTCCAGATGGTCTACTTGTGTTCCAGATGTTCTACTTGTGTTCCAGATTTTCTACCTATGTTCCAGATAGTCTACTTGTGTTCCAGATCTTCTACTTGTGTTCCAGATGTTCTACTTATGTTCCAGATGGTATACTTGTGTTACAGATGGTCTACTTATGTTCCAGATGTTCTACTTGTGTTCCAGATGTTCTACTTATGTTCCAGATGGTATACTTGTGTTCCAGTTGTTCTACATGTGTTCCAGATGGTCTACTTGTGTTCCAGATGTTCTACTTGTGTTCCAGATTTTCTACTTATGTTACAGATAGTCTACTTGTGTTCCAGATCTTCTACTTATGTTCCAGATGGTATACTTGTGTTACAGATGGTCTACTTATGTTCCAGATGTTCTACTTGTGTTCCAGATGTTCTACTTATGTTCCAGATGGTATACTTGTGTTCCAGTTGTTCTACATGTGTTCCAGATGGTCTACTTGTGTTCCAGATGTTCTACTTATGTTACAGATAGTCTACTTGTGTTCCAGATCTTCTACTTGTGTTCCAGATGTTCTACTTATGTTCCAGATGGTATACTTGTGTTCCAGATGTTCTACTTATGTTCCAGATGGTATACTTGTGTTCCAGATGTTCTACTTATGTTCCAGATGGTATACTTGTGTTCCAGATGTTCTACTTATGTTCCAGATGGTCTACTTGTGTTCGAGATGTTCTACTTGTGTTCCAGTTGTTGTACTTGTGTTCCAGTTGTTGTATTTGTGTTCCAGATGTTGTACTTGTGTTCCAGTTGTTGTACTTGTGTTCCAGTTGTTGTACTTGTGTTCCAGTTGTTCTACTTGTGTTCCAGATGTTGTACTTGTGTTCCAGTTGTTGTACTTGTGTTCCAGTTGTTCTACTTGTGTTCCAGATGTTCTACTAGTGTTCCAGATGTTGTACTTGTGTTCCAGTTGTTGTACTTGTGTTCCAGTTGTTGTACTTGTGTTCCAGTTGTTCTACTTGTGTTCCAGATGTTGTACTTGTGTTCCAGTTGTTGTACTTGTGTTCCAGTTGTTCTACTTGTGTTCCAGATGTTCTACTAGTGTTCCAGATGTTGTACTTGTGTACTAACTCTCTACTCTGAGTACATCAGTGTGTTCTCACTGTCAGTACAGAACCATCAGAACACTACAAGTACCAGGATGAAGCACTCAGAACGCTACAAACAAGAAGTGTGAAACACTTTCCACCCTAAACGGTCGCCATCTTGGCTCCGTAGAGGAAGGGGCGGGGCCACCAATGTAAAGTATTTTCACATTAAAAGCGTGTGAGGAAGCTGCAGCTGTTCCTGAACACAAAGTGTTTCTTTTCCACTGCTGCTGGACAGAAGAATCTGTGTGTTTATTGAGTGTTAAACAGAGGACACAAAAAGACATGATGTGTTCACATGATGAGGTCATTTCCTGTCAGAGTAGAACAGCAGAGCTCTGAAACAACACTACTAATATTGCTGCACTACACAGTAAGAGTCCCAACATGGAAGAGAACTATTAGTTGGTGTACTGAGGGAAGTACGACATCTGGAAAACAGCAAAAGTGTAGCAGCCTTTTGGTTTGTTTATGTCACCTGCTTTCACTTCTGGGGTCATGTCATTACTGCAGGGACCAGTATGGATGAAAACCTGGACCTACAGATCAGATTATATATAATGCAGACAGGAAGAACTGATTCTGATCTGATAGGTAAAAAAAAAAAAAAAAAAAGCAGATTTGGACTCACAGCCTGAACAAAGTGTTTGAGTCATGTGACAGCATGAGAGTGTTTCTGTTACCTGGCTCCCTCTCGAGGAGCCTTTTCTCTCCACTGCAGTGGAAACAGAGTTTTTGTGAGCCTGCAGCCTTCAGATGGATGAGGCTCCTTTGTCAGGTCGGGTTCAGATCACAGCTCTGTGTCTTTGTGCCGGGTTGTAGCTACGAGGAGGGCTGCGCCTCCGGCTCAATACTCAGAGTTTTAACGCATGATTGACTGGGTGCCTCCGCTGGATAGGATGTGTCAGCTGGCTGGAAGTGTGTGTGGACAAATTTGGATGTAGTGTAGCGGTGTGTGAGAAGTCCTCCCCGAAGTACTGCAACCATCTGCACATGTGGAGTTGAACAGAGCCGAAACCATCAGGATGAGTTTTAATTAGGTCTCTCTGAGCCTCAGACAGAAACAAACACACTCCTCCACATCTAACCAGGTTAAATCATCTCATATTCAGATTTAAAATCTAGCTGCTCTTGTTTTTAGTAAAACCGGATCATCTATTGCTTTGTGTCTTTTCCTGATGAGCGTCTCTGTCTTTGTTTGAGTTACTTTCAATAAGATGCAAGAACCATGTCTGGAAAACATCCACCTCGGGGATAAAGAGGACTTATTTTAAGCAGTATGTCTTGAAACTAGAATTTCTAGAATGATAAAGAGGTCCAGGTTACCTTCAATTGTCGATCAATGTTGATGACCTTCTGTAGTGGCTGTGGATCAGATGGTGCAGAAGGTTGTTGAGTACTTGTACCGTCAGCAGTTCGATTCACTGAACCAAAGGATGGTCCTGATAGCAGGATGAGTTCATTATTGGTTGAACGTTAAACAGAAATATTCAAGATTAAATTAAATCTGGGTTTAAGCCTATTTCAATATGAGCCAACTAGTTTCAAGTCACTCCTCCACCAGTATGAAGTCATTTCCACTTAAATCAGTCATTTTTTTCTCTGTTCGTTGGCCTTCGTTTTGTCAGTTTGCTACAATTAAGAATTAAAAAACATTGAATTAAACACAAATTCAGTGTGTTTCACATTAATGTGCTTCAGCAAGTCTGATCTCAAGTAGTTTGATCTAAAACAAATATTATCTACTAATTTCAAACCTTTGAACACTTGTCAGTTTTTTTATTTCTCACCTGGAGTCAACTTATTTTAAGATTTCTTGTCAAGTTAAATGGACGAGCTGCATGGACCAATAATTTCACTGGTTTTAAGTCATTGTCTCTTCAAATTCTGTGTTTTCTTCTGGTATTGTGGCCGAGCTTTGTTGCAGTGTGTGCACCACACATTTATCTGTTTCCACAGATTCTGGTTCACTAAAATGATTCAATGAAACTTTGCTGACTCCTGTGGAGGAAGTGATGTTACACCTGCAGAAGTAACTGAATAACAGCAGGATGAGGAGAGAAATGCAAAATCAGCAAAACAAAGTTTAAACAAGGAGAACAATTAGTGAGGGACAAAACATTACATACAAACATACCAGCAACATTTATGTTTCCAGATGTTATCCATTGGTATTACCAGACCAGGTTCACTGTGTTAAATATACAGTACTGGTGTGTCCATGATGCACTGAGGGTTGTTTCCAGCTGTTGCATCCTAATGAGCGTCGACCTCGGCTTCATTTTAAACTGTTGGATCAGCCTTTAACCAATCAGCATTGAGCACCATGTAACATGTTGTACACCCAAATTTACCAAGATGTAATTGACTTCAACGTCATCACACTTGGACAGCCTCAGTGGTCACTGATTGGTCCACCCTTCAGAGTGGCTGAGCGAACCTTCTTGCAAACAGGATTTCCAGACTATAATGACAAAGACTGAAGTGAGTATCATGTGGGAGGAGCCCAGCCATCCGTCGTGATATTATTGATGGCCAAAAAAGTTTGGACGCTGTGTAAAATGTAAATAAAAACAGAATGCAATGATCTCTAAATCATGTAAAACCATATTTAATTGAAAATAGAACAAAGAAAACATATCAAATGTTGAAACTGAGAAATTGTTTTATGAATAATATGTGCGTGTTTCGAATTTCATGTTCACCACTGAGCTGCATCCCCTTTTCTTTTAATAACACTGTAAACATTTGGGAACTGAGGAGACCCGTTTCTGGAGTTTCGAAAGTGAAATGTGGTCCCATTCTTGCCTGATGTATGATTTCAGCTGCTAAGTTTGTGAACTCTAACGGCTGATCATCTGTAAACTCTGTGCAGGTTGGAGAGTCGCATGTCCACGGACATCGGAGTGATCATGCAGCTGCTGCAGAGGCAGATGGCGCTGGTTCCTCCTGCCTACAGCGCCATCTCATCGCCACCTCAGGTAACAACACAACGACACACACAGGATGTACGTTAGAGCGTGATGCTCGCTTTACAGGGCTGCAGGTTGTCGTGACAACAAGTCAGCAGGTGTCAGGATGAAAGAGAACTTCTGTTCTGTTCTGTTCACAGACCGACAGGCTGTCAAACAACATGTTGTTTCCTCTGCAGGCCTCCCCCTACCCCGGTCCAGGACCAGGATCCGGTCCCGGTCCGGGACCAGGTCCAGGACCCGGTCCAAGTCCCGGAGAGAACGTGATTCCACCTGTTCCACCTCTGGAGACAGACACGCTGGCCTCCCTGTCACAGGTGAAGTAAAGACTTTGCAGTCCTGTTAGATATTAAAACATCTCTGTTCTTATTGTTCTCCATTAAAACAAAGCTTAAACTCAACTCAGTCTGTTTCAACAGGATCTCAGTACCTTGTTAACATAAGCAGCTTGCAGCTTAATAAGTAAATACATACATTTCTGCTTAAATAATGATTCATTGCAGGGCAATAATTTATTGTAACGTTTGAAATTATGTATATTTTATGAGAATATTTTACAAATGTGATAATCAAGACTTTCAGCCACGTGAAAATCCATTAACATATCAAACATCATAATGACTGCAATCACAGTAACAGTTCTTATCACAACATCAAATGAAGGTTTGCTTTCTTATTTTCTGATGGAGAGAGAAACAGCAGTCTGACCTCTGACCTTCTCCCCCTGCAGATCTTGGATTCCCAGGACTTTGAGGAGTTCCCAGCCAAGCCTCTTGACTCTCTGCTGCCCCAGGACTCCCCTCTGATCAGCACCAGCCAGGACCAGCTGGCCCCCTCCGGACTGGACGGCCTGGGCCAGCAGCTGGAGCTGGAGCTGGGAATGGGCACCGGGGCCGCGGTGCCTTCAGGGGCTGCCGGAGGTTCAGGTTTAGAGTTAGAGTTGGGGAGCGGGGCAGCAGGGGGGGCCAGCTTAGGGGTGGGGCTAGACTTTGGTCCGGGGGTCTGCATGGGGGCTGCAACAGGGGCGTCAACCCTGGATCCTGAAACCCAAAGGAGGATGTCCCTCCAAGAACCACAGACACCTCTGGACTCACGGACACCACAGAGACACAGCTCTGACCCCGGGGGGAGCTAAGAGAGAGGGGGGAGGAGGGAGATGAGGGGGGTGGGGGGGCACAGAGAGACAGAGAGGGATGTTCTGTCCCGCAGCTCCTCCTGTTTCCACTACATAGCGCTGTGGAGATCAGGAGGTACCGACAGTACCGACATCCTGAATCTGCACCGACAACCTCTCCAGTCTGGACTCTGCTCAGAGAGAGTGAACCGGGAACACACGGGTCTCGCCGTCTCTCTGAAGTCTCCTCCTTCTCCTCATCATCATCCGGAGCTCTCTGAGCTCCACGACGGTACAACCTTTAACCAAAACCACAGACGGAGCGGAGAGGAGCTCCGCCTCCTCCTGAACACGGTCGACCCGGATCCGTCCGGTCTGGACCTCTCAGTCACTGATGAAGGACGACTCCTCTTCACACTCACATTTACACGACTGCTGACTTGTAGAAGAATCCCTTTACTGCTGTATCCAGTGTTGGATGACCGACGAGAACAAGCAAAGACAACATTGGACAGAATGACGACGAAACAAGTAGCCATTTACGTCTTGCACTGAAATCCTATTGATATACTGATTATTCTATTTGTCCGTGGCGCTTCCGATAAACTCACAGCCTGGTTGGTGAATCGTAGTGTTAGCTGGCCTAACAGGACTCCTGCTGTCCCGCTCTATCATTGGTTCCTTCTCCCTGATGTCCTGCCCCCAAAGGGGCGGAGCTAATGCTCCACCCTTCCCAAGAGCACACTGGATTGGCTGGTCTGCACCTCAGGGGTGGGAACTGGAGGGTTAAAAGCCATGAATTTTCTCGATGAACATATCGTCATAAACGTTGTACAGGTGGGTGAAGAAGGTGGGTGAAGAACATGTGGCTCAGGCAGCGTCGCAAACAGGTAAACTGGCAAACTTACAGGTTTTCCATGAGAACAGAGCAACAACAACAAGGAGAATATTTCAACGAGCAGGAAGTCCCAGCTGATAACGTCGTGAGCTGCAGAACAGAAGCGTTGTGTTTGAAGAAGTCGGCCGTGACGTGACGAAGGCCTGTTCTGATTTCTAACAGCGAATCAAAGGAAGAAAAAAACCTTGTGTGATTCTAGTTTATCATAGTTGAATTTGCTACCTCAGATTTCATTGGTCCTTACTTCTTTTCACCTTAGCACGCACCCAGAATGCTTTTACCTTGTACATACGAGTTTGTCACGTGACACGTCAATATACAAGTTTGCCAGTTTACAACGACCAGCTGAATGCGCCATTATTCTATGTACAGTACAATATGCAAACACTGGCAAGAGGAGACGAGTGAGTGCGCTTTAATCTTATCGTGTGTGACATGTTCAGGTCCAAAGCTTTGTATGTGTGTGTCTGTCCTCGTGTTTGTCTCTCGGCCTGCAGAGCTGACGGACGCAGAGGGTCACTGGATCGTTTCTGACCAGACTGGTTTCGATGTGAACGCTTGGTTTAAACAGGCAGACGACAGGTTGGGTGTTTGGATATAAACGGCAGAAACCCTTTACACTGTAGGTTATAAATAACTATGACATCATCCAAGGATATCTCAGAAATTCATCACCGCGGGAGGACAAAGTTTCACTTTCGGACCGCTGTTTTAGGGAAAGAGTTCAACGTCCTCAGATACACGTCTGATGGTTGTCAGGCCGACACACGTATGAGATATGAAGAGATTGTAATCGCCACACCGACACTTTACAGAGAAACTGGAAGGAAACACGCATCGTTTTAGTGTTTGATCAGAAGAGTCCAGTTAAAGCCCACCGATTGAAGTCCGCTGCGCTCATCTTTACATCCTGCTCAGGTTTCATTGGGCTCAGCAGGGGAAGATGATGTGCAGACGTGATGTTAGACTGAACAATCATCCTACATGTTATTACTGCGTCGGTCAGCAGGTAGATTAACCTGTCAGGAAAAATGGGCACTTAAACAGGGAATGAAGAGGATTTCCCTCGAGGGTCAGTGAGCTGCCTGATGGTCATGTAAAGTAGTTCATGAGACCGATGCAGCAAAATCTGAAAGTAAACCCTCAGAGCCGGCTGTCGCTTTCTAATTCAAGGTATCTGAAATGTCTGAGTCCTTTAAGATGTTTAAAGGACTGAGTTCATCACGTGCATTTGGAGAAAATATGTCCACTGTCCCTTTAAATCTCATTCATAGTCATCTATTACAGGAATAAATAGTCGTTTTATTAGATTTTTCCCCACAGGATTCCTGATGCGGTGTAATGATAAACCTTTACAGCGGAGCGTAACTGAGTTCTGAGTTCTCCAGATGAAGGGAAATAAACACATCTGGCGTCTTTAAACTGTCTTCCCTAATACAGAATCACAGGATAGACCAGTCGTACCAAACAGAAACAGAGAGCCTGCTGTTGAAGTGCAATCGTCCTTTAAACTGTTCAGGTTTGTAGCAGCTTCACCGCGTCCATCACCTTTTCAGCACTTACATTTTTTCAGGCAGTGCAGATGTTCATTAAAGACTCAGGAACGTGTCGTCCATGTCGTGGCGCTGATTTCCCTTCGTCTCAGAACCAACCAATCAGGAAGAAGGAGGGTAGGAAGTTAATATTTAGAGGTACATTTGAGTGGAATTCCCCTTTAAAAGAGAATTGTGAAGATTGTGTTTTGCTGCTTGTGGGTCTGAGCTGGTTGATTTATTTATTGTTGTAGAATTATTTAGTTTGTCTGTGGATTGTAGCTGAACTGATTTTGTCTCTGGTTTATGAAGGTGGAGAAGTGAAGCCTCTCAATATTTATTCAATATTTATGGATAGAAGTGCTTTGTTAGCTCTACACAGTTTAATTATTATCATTATTGTATATTTAAAGTTCTCCATCCATGTTCGGCACACAGTCCGACCCATCAGTGTGTGTCCCTCCTTTCAGATGAGGAGTGATCCAGTTGTTTGGTGTAAAGTTGCTTTTTTTTCACCCTTCTGTTGTGAACGTGACTGAATGCTTCGTGGATCTCCAAAGCTGTCGACCAAATCTACTGAATTCTTCTAACTACTGAACCCTCTCTGCTGGTTGTTTACTTTGATCATACCATCACCATCAGCTGGTTTTGAGCAGCAGTCCCCGTCTGTGGTCACCAGGAACAAGATCCCATAACAAACTACTCTTGACTACTAATACAGAAGTCTAGTATCATGGCAGAGTGTGTAATACTGTCATCTGTCCACTAGAGGGCAACGAGTCAGTGTCACGTTTCACCTCATCATGGCGTGAAAAGTTCACATCAAGCATCATTCTTCAGCGAGGTCACTCGTTGGTTTGTGAACGTTATGAATCCTCCAGTTCAGATTCTGTCCGTCACCATCTTTGCTAGTTCAGAGCGGTTTGGAGCAGGAAGTGACCATATTTGGACGAGCTGGGGGAGGAGCCAGAGGTGGATCTGACCGATCTGATCGGAAACCTGACGATACTACGTCCCGCCCACCGATAGCTGTAACCTGCCTGCACCACAGGCCTGTCAATCAAACAGACACGCCCCCCAAAACAGGTGTTCTTGAATCTTCTTTTCTAATGAATGAGGGATTATTTTCAGATGGACCTCCAGAAAACTAATAAGAAGGAGTGACTTTAGCTAACAACACCGAGATAACTGATGGACACATTTTATTCACTTTGGATTTGATGACAGAAGTTGAATGGGAGTCTATGGAGCCGGAGGCTTTTTGGAGCCGACCTCTAGTGGCACTCGCTGGTATTGCAGCTGAAGACACTTCTGGATCAGAACCATTTTTCAGACCTGAAGCTACAAACTTTTTCATAAACAGTCTGTGGTATTAAACCAAACCATAACTTATCTTAAATTTAACCAACTAGTTTTGGTGCCTAAATCTATCTTTTCACACATAGTTGAGGTAAAGCATGACTGTGACACTGTTTCGTCTAGTGGACTGACAGTTGTTTTTTTACACACTTTGGTGTATTACTGGTTTGAATCTCCAGTAAATTCTCAGTAAATCTGGCGTTGAATGAAGTTGTTTACTAGTGAATCTTATTTTGTTGTTGTTGTTGTTGTTGTTTTTTCCCAGCACGGTGTGCAGGTACTGACTTTCAGAAGCGGGCTCCTGTTGCCGTCTGTCGTGCTGTAGCGAGTGTTTGGTTCGTGTTCAATAACAGTCACCTAGTGGCCTGAACTGTATCTTTACATTCAGAACTATGACCTCAAAACTAGAATGTGGTTGTCGTCGACTCTTCTCGTTTGACCTCGTACGTGACTGTAGACGTTAGCAGTGCTAGAGGATACATTTATGTAATGCATACTGCATATTATACCAGTAGAGGGCGCACTTTGAAAGAAAAAAATAATTAAAGGGGGAGTGTGTGTGATGGGGGGAGGGTTAAAAGAGAGTTGCATTTTGACACACACATATGTACAAACATATGAACTCCACCTGCACACACACACACACACATACACACACCTCCCTTAACAGCTCTTCCATACTGTTGAGCTTTTTTCAGCTCTCTTCAACTTTCTACGAGTTCCTACAGACGGGACCTGTATACCTGTATTTGTAGATATTTTGAGCACTTGGGGTGGAGGCGGGGTGGGTGAGGAGGGTGGGGGTGGGGTACCTTTTACACAACACTGGATCTGCTCCGTCACTCCTCGCCTGTACACACCAACTTCTACTACTTGTAAAGGAATCAAACTCTTTGGCACTCGTATAGCCAGCACTATGCAGAAACTGAAACATTTCTTTGGCATGCTTTGAAATGCAGAATATTATAGAGGAAATATACTAAATAAATAAAGTCTGCTCTAATTTCTTATTAAAATAATCACCTTATTAAAAAAAAAAAAAAAAACAGAGCCGTCCATGGTATAAAGGGATATGATGATGATGATGATGATGATGATGATGATGATGATGATGATGATGATGATTCCGATGAGGGTGATGAAGCTAAAGACTTTTAATATTGTGCACATTTTTATTTGCATGCTGCACTGAAAATCCTCCGGTAATAAGAAGCTTTGACGTGCGACGCAGCTGATTTCTGCTGTATGCTTGCAGACTGTGTAGAGTGACATACTGAATTCTTCCAGCTGACGGGAGAGTCCTATTTATATATATATATATATACATACATATATATATATATATATATACATACTACTTCCAGGTCATGGAACGAGGGGTACTGAATAGCTGCAAACATAGTGATCTTAGATGATACAATATTATATTGTATATTTGTATCTTTGGTTGCAAACCACTATAACGGAGTGATGCATGTGTGGCAGTCCTGGGCAGAACTGTTTCCAAATATCCAGGAGCGCTTGATTTCCTCACCTGGGCTCTGCTCTGTGTGGCCTGAGGAGCTAAATCAAGTGCACCTAAAATATTACAAATGCGGCTTCGCCCATCTGGGACCGACTCCACTCTGGAGAACAACTGTCATCAACACGTGAGGGCAGTGTTGGACCACATCCAACTCTGACTTCTGTGTTAAATCTGCCAGCAAAAGCATATCTTTCACACTTTAGTTGTCAGATGTCCCAGAAAAGAGCAAATGTTTTTCTCGGTGTGTAAACTGTGGCGGTCCCACGGTGGAACCACAGAATAATAATAATACTGGGCTTCCAGCTCATAATACATCATTCATATCAAAGACTGAAGAAAGGTGGAAATGGTGACGCTCCAGGTTCTGATTGTGTGATAGCATTATCAATGGTTGAACTTTATAAAATTTCAAAATGTTTCTTTCAATAAACCTCTTTGAAAGCAAAAATCATCTTGACTGGACTGATGTTTGTGACATTTGAATGTGACTTTATTGACTGTGGGGAAGTTCGCTGCTCTGGAGAACATTCTGTTCGTCTCTCCGGAAACATTAATCAGGATTTTCTAGTCAGAAAAAAGAAGGAAAAGGTCCAAGTTTTTCAGAGTCGTAGATACATATCCAGGTTTTAAAACTCAATAAACTCGTCCTCCCACTATCACACTTCCTGTAGCGTCTTCCTCTCTTTGACCTCTTCCACTCTGATATCTTTTCTCTGAAAACAGATCCTGAACCTGTGTGAAGTGTTTCGTTTGTGCTACAAGTTAAGAACAAGTCATCTAAATCTTTCTTATAGTTTCCTGCCACAGTAGATTCACACTCATCACTGTTCTTATTTTAAGGAACTGTGATCTGTGCTGTGCAGCTGCATCATCAGAATAAATGAACCAATGTTCACAGTATCACATCAGCCAAATAAACTCAGTAGGACTTTCTTACTTTTAAATGATGCCTTCAGGAACCATATTCAGGCTCGGTGGATCTTAAATGGCAGCAGGACTTCAGTAAACACAGAGTTCCCATCAGTGGTGGAAAGTAACCAAGTACTTTTACTCAAGTACTGCACTCACAAGTTGGATGGATCAGCACTTTCCTTGAGTATTTCCATTTGATGCCACTATATTCTCTCTCCTTAGAGGGACATGTTGTACTTTCTGCTCCACTATTTGTCAGCTTTATTTACTTTCCAGATGAAGATTTGAGACAGTAGATATAAAATAGATTGTTAAAGATGAACCCAGTGGTGCCCAAACTGTTTGTCTGCTGATGTTTTACAAACAGCAGGGTGTCGTCAGACATACTTCATATTTCAGATGTCTCTGAATTGTTAACAGCTCTAAAAAATAAGGATTTTTCCCTTAATACTTCCCACATGGTTTCATTTTAATAAATGCTCAAATGAAAAAAACAAAAAAAGATCATAAAAAAAAAGCCCATAAACTAAAAACGGATTTGTGTGACAGAAATACTTTTGTTCTTCCACTTCTTCCATCTTTCCTCCTCAGACACAGAAACCCTTGGAGCCTCATTATTTTCTGCCTCCACAGCCAAACCACACGTTCAGCTGCCTGGAACTGCAGTTTACAGTTTCCGCCACGAGGTGTCACTATAAACCTACACAACGTGAGGTGGAACACATTAAACTGCTTGCGATATTTTTTGTCCTGTTTTGGATTTTTTTTTTCTCCAGTTTCACCTCCAGTGAGGGAAAAGTTGGCAGCTGCAGTGTGAGCATTAGCCAGAGGACGTTTTTAAAAATATGTGATCACTGCGTGGTAAATCATCGACAATCAGTGTAATAATAAAAGTCAAATCTTTAAACCACTAAGTGTTTAATGTGTTTAATGTTTGTGTTTCATCAAGCAGTATCTATTATTCGTTTATTCCAAATACACCACGTTTTGGATAGCGGGCCGCGTGGATGGACTCGTGGATGATTGAGACTTTCCGACAGTAATTCCTGTCCACCCGGTGACATTCCTGGGATCAGGACGGCATAAGGGCGTCTTCCTGGGCCGTGGCCGTATCCAGAGCCCGTTCCCTCCGGCGATTGGACCGGCACCGTCCCGTAAAAGGAGTCAAACTTCTCCATTGTATGCACACGGTGTCCGTCAAAAGTGCATCTGGTGACGACAAGGAGCCTGCGCAGGATTCACAAGCTGTGATTGGACAGTGGGTTTGCCACTCAGGGCTTAGCACGAATCTGATTGGATGAAACCGGAGCCAGTCAGTAGTCTCGCCCTGTGATTGGTTCACGGCTCGTCCGGGGAGGAGTAAATGAGTCTGCGTCCCGCACAGTGCACTCTCTCGGGTGGGCGGATCGTAGCGGTGACAGCGACGCTCGGAGACTCCCGAACAAACTGTCAAAAAGCGGACAACTAACGGTGAGTGGAGCCGAAAACGGAACTCCGTGTGGTTGTCGGTGTGTGTGGAAGCCGGCGCCGTGTGCACGGAGCGCGGGGTCGGTGGCGGGCCGCCGAGCCCGGCTCGCAGTGAAATGACGGTGATTTTGGATGAGTGATCTCACAGCACGCATCACCGCGAGCGTGCACGGCTGTAGGTTAATGCTGCGTTCAGGTGCTGCTCGGAAACTCTCCCTTTCTGGAAAGAGGGCACACTTCACGTGCACTCGCCCTTTTTCAAAAACATTTGTATTCATTAGTACCCACATGCTGTTGTTGAGGTAACTTTGTTGAACGCCAGCCTTCACTTTCTGCTTTCGCTTCCTCCCAGTATTTATTAGAGTTGTGGAGGTCACGTGCTGCTGCATACAGGGTCTGCATCTGTCCATTCGTGTGTGTGTGTGTGTGTGTGTGTGTGTGTGTGTGTGTGTGTGTGTGTGTGTGTGTGTGTGTGTGTGTGTTGTACTGCCGTTCTTTACATCCTGCAGGCAGACTTCATGTCCTCGGTGGACGTTTAGATTCAGACACACTCATTCCTTGTGATGATGTTGGAGATGAGTCTCTGCACGAGTTCACCGTGTTAAATTCACCTGTGAATATGTGGTGCTGCTAACAGGTGATGTGGTCATAATCCTAATAAATGATCATGATCTTTTCTCTCGTCTTTCTCTACGTTGTTTCAAACTCACGTGAGGTTCATTCATGATGCTGAGAATAGTAGTTTCATTCAAAACTAGACCTCTCAGCTGTTTGTTGTTGCTTTCTGTCTTTCATTTGGACAGCAGGATGATGATGATATGTTGCTTAATCGGTCAGTTAATTGATAGAAAAGTAATCTTCAACTCGTTTTGAGTAATTTTTTAAATGGAAAAATGCTGAAATTCTGTGACTGCAGGTTTTCAACGTGAAGGTTTTCTGGTTGTTTTATTGCTCCATGATGATAAACTGAACATCCTTTGGTTGTGGACTGTTTGTGGAAGACAAGGAGACATTTTAGGCTGCACATGTTCTCCCTGAAACTCTGACAGAAACCACGACAGTCTCCATAACTCTGTTTCCACCTGCACTGAGACCGTTTACCACAGAAAGAGATGTGAAGAGGAGTCACCGGAGAGGATTGTCCCTCTCTCCCTCCCGTCCTCCCTCCCGTCCTCCTTCTATCCAGATTACTCTCCAATCCTCCACTAGCCAGATTACTGAGTGGGAAATAAGAGGTGGGACTGATCTGAGGCCCTGAATTCATGATGGACCTGATCCAATCTCATCCCTAAAATGTCCCGGTGCGTGTTGCGTTGCTGTAAACCCAACAAAGTGATCAGGTATTAGGCCCGAGGGGCCGACGGTTATCAAACGGGTCAGAGGGGTTGTGCTGCTGTCGGCTCAACTTCCAGCAGAGCTGCTGAGATGAACCGCAGTGCAGAGAAGCTCTGTGATGTCGAAGATGAAAGTACAGAAACACATGCTTCACCTGGAGCCCCCCCACACACACACACACACCTCCTGCTGTGTGTCCATAGAAAACAACCACCAACACATATAGGAAGTTCTCCACAAACATTGATTTATGTTTAGTGAAACGCCCTTTTTTTTTTTTTACCGCAGGCTCTTATTTTGAAGGATGCATCACATCAGTTCATAGAACTTGGCTTCAGTCTGACGCTTCATGTTTCTGCGGTGGAAGCAGTTGTTTTCCTTTCGCCGTTAATAACCTTTAAAATCCTGGTCTGTGTTTTATAGAAACACTGCAGCTCTGTGCTCCTGATGACAGATAAAGAACATCTGCTTTATTACTGTTTTACAGCTCTTCAGATTCCTCATCTGTACTTCTGTCACTGTCTGGCTGTGTTTTCTGAGGCCCACTTTAACACTCTGGAGCTTCTTGCCAATATTAAATACCGCCCTCGGTAGTTTTATAGTGAACCGCTTTGGATTCTGGGAAAACTTCTCGACCGTTGTGCAGACGTCTCCGTCGCCTGCTGCTGAATCCTCCGTGCAGCATAACCAAACCAAACGTTCATTAATCTTTACTGATTGGGTCCAAAGTTTAGTCAGCCTGGTTTCACATCACATCTGGTCAAGTAGAAGATATATTCAGACCAAAATGGCCGGCTGTGGAACAGATTATACACTTCCAAATTGGATAAATGATCAGTTAAGCACGTTTGCCAAAATCCAATGACAGGCATTAACCTTAACAACTGTGCAGTGTTCAGGGAATGAGGTGGTGGTGGTGGAGGTGGTGCAGGTGGTGGAGGAGGTGGTGGGACGTCGGGTCACTTTGTGTCCTTTGAAACTGAAAGAGAAAGAAAACACCTGATAGTGATGTTATCTCCAGTCACGCCTCCACTTCTACCAAAAACACTGAAAGGTTTAATGTTTTGTTTTTTCAGTGCTGTGGAGTTTGTGGAGCAACATCTGTAACATCTGTAACATCTGTAAGGGAGGTCCAGTTTACGAAGCTTTGAACTGCAGATGTTAGTGCAGGTTGAATTCAGATACTGAGAGAGTAAATATCTAAATATCAGCCTGCCGATTTACAGGATAATCTATCAGAATCAGCGTGTATGCAACATGCACCGTTATGAAAAGTTTTTTTTACAGAACATAATGCAGATAAAGATTCCATCTTTACATTAGAAATTGTTCTATTTTGTGGTTATTTATATATATTTTTTAAATTCCAGTGAAGTTGACTGTTTCAGTGCTCTAATGTCAGTGAGGACAAAAAACGTAAATATCCTTTATCAAATATTTTTGTCGTAATACAGTGTATGTTCTTTAAAATGTCCTAATATTGGTATCGTCATCAGCTCCAATAATCCTCCATCAGTCAGCCTGTTAGTATCTCTTCCATATCTTTCATACGTTTCAGTTCTCACACTCAACAATAAATTATTTTGTTACTTAAGCAAAAGATAATATTGCAATTGTAGAAGTGACCAACTAAATAAAATATTGAATCTAAATGTGTTCATATTGTGGAGCAATTTGCTCTCAAAATATACAACTTGCTGTTAGCGTGATCTCCATTTCCATGGCAACACATGGCGGTTGTCTAACAACTGGAAAACAATCAGTAACGTCAGTAGACTTTTATATAATGTATGCAATGTTTACTACTCCAGGAAGTAGTTGGACCCTTAGCAACCACCTAGCAACAGAGAGGATTTCTAGTCTCCAACTGAATAAATACAGAACATAGAAACACTAAACTGATCAGCTAGTTCAGTCTGGTTGGAACAAAGATATCTGATGAACAAAGATATCTGATGAACAAAGATATCTGATGGACAAATATATCTGATGAACTAAGATATCTGATGGACAAATATATCTGATGAACTAAGATATCTGATGAACTAAGATATCTGATGAACAAAGATATCTGATGGACAAATATATCTGAGGAACAAAGATATCTGATGAACAAAGATATCTGACGAACAAAGATATCTGAGGAACAAAGATATCTGATGAACAAAGATATCTGAGGAACAAAGATATGTGATGAACAAAGATATCTGATGAACAAAGATATCTGATGAACAAAGATATCTGATGAACAAAGATATCTGATGGACAAATATATCTGAGGAACAAAGATATCTGATGAACAAAGATATCTGACGAACAAAGATATCTGAGGAACAAAGATATCTGATGAACAAAGATATCTGAGGAACAAAGATATGTGATGAACAAAGATATCTGATGAACAAAGATATCTGAGGAACAAAGATATGTGATGAACAAAGATATCTGATGAACTAAGATATCTGATGAACAAAGATATCTGATGAACAAAGATATGTGATGAACAAAGATATCTGATGAACAAAGATATCTGATGAACAAAGATATCCATGTTCTCATGTGTTTTTAACATTTTAGCTCCGTGTCATGTGTTCAAACCAAACCGGTCCAGCTAGCCTCCGCTAGGATTGTAAGTGCATGACTATCCGTGGTGTTACGGTACGGGTGCTCAGAGCGACCAAAAAGGACCAAAAGAGACCCGACTTCACCAAATGGGTCATTTAATAGAACTAGAACAAGTAGAAACTACATTATATACTTATTATATGAAACTCTATTTTAATTCTATATTCCCATTGAGGAGGTGGAGGGATATTTGTCGTGATGAGCAGGGTGTGTTGTCATGGTGATTTTTTTCCAATTGTTCAGTGGACCAATCAGATCTCTGGGTTGGAAGAACTTGTTCTATAATTTACCAGCTCTGCTCTGGTTGGTCCAGGTTTTCTATTAGAGCAGCTCATTCAAATCTTCATAAATAGTCTTCATCACTGGCTGATAATTGCTTTTAATGTGTGGGAATAGGAAGCATTTGATTGAATGTAGAATCATAGTTTTCATTAAAAAGCTTCATTGCGACCGTGTGCTGAAGGAAACCGTCTCTGTCTGCACAACTGTTCATGTCCGGTGAACAAATACGTTTGATTTATCCCGAGTCATTATTACGTTGACCACATTTTCTCTGTTTCCCAGCAGTGTTACATTTGAAGGACGGTGACGCAGACCAGAGCTTTATATCCTGTTTTCATGCTCTCTAGCTTCGGCTGGAATTATTAAAGCTCTTCTTATCTTCTTTGGATGACGTTCTGTTTAAATAAATAATCAGAGCGCAGCCCAAAGCAGACGTGGTCTTCTTCCCTCCAAGAAGTCTGAAGCAGAGAATGAATAATGCATTTTAAAGAAGAAGCTTTGAATAAGTGGGTATATTTTCAGGGGTTAGGGATCGGCAGGTGATCGGACAGATATGGTGAAGCTTTGATCCAGTCGACTGACGCCCAGCATGGTTGATTTTAAAAGGATCACCTGCCGGGCTGGTTTTCTTCCTGGCACAGAAAAATCAGTTCATGTTCGAGGTGTCACTCTTACGGCATTGAAATGGGAAGTTGACTGAACAGCCAGCACTCATTAATACTCAGTATTTACTGAAATTTCAAGTGACAGCTGGATTCTTAATGTCCAATGATTGAACTATAAGTTTATTAAATTGATTGAAGGAAATTTGTCGTGTTCATCGAAATGAGAATAAACAGGAGATGATGTAAATGGAGGAAGAAATATTGGAAGGAAGAGGTGAGTCAAGAAGTAGGAGACCACGGTAGGAGGGGAGGAAAGGTAGGAAGGAAGGGAGGAAGTGTTAAAGCAAACAGACATGTTTCCTCTGAGTCGGGGAGATCCCGGTTTGTTCCCAGGCTGAGGAATGTCAATGGACTGGAGCTGAGAGTCATTGACTCCCAGCCTCTTTGTTCTCCACCCACACACTCCAAATACACTGATGGATAGTCTCCTTCTCTTGTCCTCCTCATGAGTCATCTTAAGGTATGTCAGAGAAGACCCTTCACAGTTATTTCTGAGTGTTGCAGGTGAAGAAGGAGCCGGGGTTAGAGGTCGTCCGTAGCAGGATCCTCTCTTCAAGGTCAGCAGGCGGCTTCATCGCAGCCTCTGTAAATGAAACCCACCATCCACTTGTTTCTGCTGACGGTGGTTCGGTCCGGTACAAAGACTGTATTATCATCCTGAGCTACGCACAAACCAAACACATGAACAAGCTTCTTCTCGGCCTGCATGGACCAGTTCAGGAGGAATTCCTCTTATTGATCAGCCAGCTGTGGATAGACAGACGTTCAGTCTATAAAACGTCAGAAAGTAGTGAAAGGTGTCAGCTGTGATTCTCTGAAACTCGGGTGGATATCTTCTGATTGCTCATCTGATCCAATTAAAGGTCCAAAATCAAAATATATTATAGAGCGAACACTCCTGGATTATCGAGGCTGATGCCAAAATAAAATGAATAAGAAACCCCATTTTAGATGAATTGACTGAAATGTGTTGATCAAAGGCAGTTTGATGAGACACTTTATTGTCCAAAATGATATCGGTGCACTCTTACATTAAACTCTACAAAGAATAATGTAATTTATAAATGACTCCACATATCCTCTTCTGTATTATGATCATTTATTCACAATAATCCAATATGTCTGTGATCAAATCAGCCGACTGATGAAAATTAATTGGCTTAGAAATCAAATAAGCCTACAAATAGTTTTGTGTTTTTATCTGTAAAATAATGTAAACGACTAATTTATGGTTCAGAAACATGTTTCGGTGTTCGGGGAGGATCGGATCATAACGTTAAACTATTGATAAAGTTCTGTGCAGGATGTCAGCTCTGAAAAGAAGGAAAAACAACAACATCTCATTCCTGGTAGTGACGATAAATATCTTTAACACACACACACACACACACACACACACACACACACCTCTGATGGGAGTTGATCGGTGCTCGGACGGCCGGTAATTGTCTCCATCAGCATCGATCCCTCACTGATTCATGCTGTTTACTGTAAAATCAATGTGGCTGTAAGAGCTGCTGACTCAGCGATGATGGGAGAGTCACGCCTCTTTTAATTCTCTGAACCGGACCGGCTGCGACTCGGAGCATCAGTCTGTCGCTAACAGATGCGTTGGTGTCCGCAGAGCGTCCGGCTCGGTGTGTTGGCAGACGAGCGAGCTGTCGGGTCGTTTGCTTCTGATCCAGTCGGAGGTTCTTCTGCTCGCCGTCGGACCATCAGACGTGTTTTAATCTGGTCTGTTCTCGTTGAGAATCATTTTGAAGGAAGTCGCAGCCAAATGAATCTGTATCAAATCCAAAAACACGTTTCCATCAGGTTGTGCTGCTGCAGAGAAGAAACACTCATTCATCAGTATACAGCTCCTACATGCAGAGGGCTGACTGTTGGGATGCAGCAGTTTATCTATCGATAAATCAATGAATGGTTCAGTCCTTCCTTATGACCGGTGACTTGTGTTCTGTCCGACCATCAGATATCACAGCTCATCCTGCAGGAGCCACACAACTCTGATTTCTCATTTTACTATTTAAATGACTCAAATATTTAATCAGTTAACACCATTTTTGCCATAATTAACCCATTAATTTAATGAAATGAACTGTTTATGCTGTAAATGTATTGTAGACTTACTGTACATAAACAAATAGCAGCTAAATGGAACTTTGTTTGGTAATAAATACGAAGCGACATGGAGCAAAGCTTCAAATATAAAGTGCTTTTTATTGTGTTCCTTTATCAAACAATAAGATGATACTGCTTGGCGAGATATTGACTATTTCATATATATCAATATAATTTCAAACGAGATGTAAATTGAGATATTATCATTTCAGTATAGTTTAATGTTTTGCGTTCCTCATGTTTCTTCCACGAATCCTGAATCCTCGTCTCCATCATGTAAAATACACGACTTTTATTACTATTATCACAAAAGGAGGAATGAATAAACAGAAGAGAAAGATGCATCACTAACTGCTCAGCTAAAGTAACTATCAGATGTGAACAGCTGGTAAACATCTGGGATTCAGGAGAAAGTTGCTAAAAGCAGAAGGAGAGCTGAGTTAGAAGAACAAGTGTCAGTTAAAATGTTCGGAGGCTAATTAAAGCTGCTGTAATGGAGAAAAATAGCAAATGAACCGGGATAAGGAAGGAAAGTCCACATCCTGCAGCAACCCTCACAAACTGTGTCCTGTTGCATGGTGTAAAAATGGGCCTTGAACTTTGACCCATTTAGTCACGCAACATTTGAAGTTAAAAAAAAAAAAAAAAGATGCAATTTGGTTCGAGTACGCTTCCTTTAAATTCTTCTTCTGGGCGGAGCTTTAGCGCCACCTACTGTCTCGGCGGCTCAATCGATGTGGCGTATCTTCCGCTGCAGAAGATTGTGGGTCAGAACATCCAGAGTATCACGCTGGTCTGCAGACTGTGAAATACGAGCGGATGTCGTCGGACATCCTGGTACTTTTAACATACTAGGTATTGGGACATACTAAATCTTTTTCTGGCGTACTAGATAGTATGTTAGTGTGGAAACTAATATACTGTCTTTACATTTTGTTTTGATCCCAATCTGTTCTAATACATGTATTGTGACATCTCATGTGGCTTTGAACATACAGCAAATATCAAGAAATCATTTATCAGCATTCATGTAGACTTCTGTAATCCCTAATAAAGCAGCGCAGTCAACTGCGTGACCCGGTGCTACACCCTTTACACTGTGTGTATAATATACAAATTTAGCACAGATTACTTCAACAGTTTGTCTTTTTAAATCAAGAACTCAGTTCCTGGAGCTGGACTTCCATCATCCATCCATCATGTAGTGAACCTACAGAGCTGCACATCTGACAGGCTGCCAGACAAATGGATGCAGTACGTGTGGGGGTGGGGGGGGGATTGCGTGACAGCGGTGGATTGAATGAATGAAGTGATGGAGGGATGGAGAGCGGAGGGGAAGAATGGTGAGCCGGTCGCTGTAATCCTCCCTCACAACGGTAGCAGCTGGACCAGTGTGTCAGCAACCGGGCTTTACTGCTGCCAATTATACAGCCGCCGCGTGTCCCTCAGAGGGATGGACAGGTGGTGTGGGTGGATGGGGAGGTGGTGTGGGTGGATGGGGAGGTGGTGTGGGTGGATGGACAGGTGGTGTGGGTGGATGGACAGGTGGTGTGGGTGGATGGACAGGTGGTGTGGGTGGATATTTACTCTTTCTGAAACGAGCAGTTTGGAACATTTCATTGAAGACATGATGCTTAAATGTGTCCTTTGAGGGAACCTGATATATAAACATGTAGTTAGGACTCTTATGTAATCAATCCAAAATGAAAAATAACAAAACTGGTGAGTTCCTACTATAAAAGTGACCAATATTCCCGTTGTCCACCTATTCACAGCTTCATGGACATGACTGTCCAATATGTCAAAGGGACAAAATACAACGTAGAAGAAGTTTGACTGACAGAATGTTTCAATGAGAAACATCAACTGAGACGAAGCTCTGCAGACGTGGAGTTAAACTGCACACAAATATGAGAAAACAGAAACTGGACCGAATGAGAAGAGAGGAAGGTGTCGCTTCTCGTTTAGTTTTCCTGTTTCTTCCTGAATGTCCGGCCTCGTCTTCCTCCGCTGGTCAAGATGAAGATCGTATCTGAAACCACGAGAGAAAGAAATGTTGCTGCTGCTGAATAAATAGGCGCTCAAAAATATGACAATGTTTCAGGGTATTTCTGACATAACAGTCCTGATGACATGACAACATTTGGACAAAAATGTTGTGTTGCTGGTTTATATGCGAGTATGAACGTCATTTATTCAGTAAAATCTAAACAAAAATGATTTCTGTTCTTTAGTTTGTAAACAACAACAACAGTGACTCAGTGAAATTCAGATTCTGTCATACATGTGCTGCTGCTGAGCAGAAGTTCACTTTAGAATGATGTCATACTGTCAGTATATTATCACAATATTGTTCTTTTTACCACATTATAAATGATAAACATGATTTTGTAAACCGTACTATCAGACGCGCCTCATCTCGGTGTGACTCAGCCGACATGCTGTCGGGCTCTCGTCCAGTTCCTCTTCGCCTTTTACCTCCTCAAATAAAAACATGTTGTTTTGAATGTTTTAGTTTTAAAAAAAGAAGTGTGACAGAAACAGGAAGTGACGCGTCACTGCCCTCAGACACACTTCCAGTTTCACAAGGTATTTAGAGCCTGGCACTTTCTGCACGTTATTTTATACTCCTGTAAATCTATCTGCACTCAGGAACCCTCATTTCATCATTTGAAATTAAATCGACATATATGTGTAAGCAAACTTTCAAAACGTATGTTTTGGTGTCAGGATTGAATCTTATCGCCTCTTCCTCGTGAATTATAAAAGACCTCAGTATTTTGTCCCTTCAGGATTTTGCAGAGGTTTTTTTATTGTTGATTTTCTCAAAAATTATCATGCATTTTGCAAACTTTTGTGATTTAGTTTTTTCTACAAAAGCAAGTGATGCTTTTTATTTTTTTTAGATAATACTTTTTAAATGATATTGATTCAACACACTGTGGTTGCACAAAACCAAAGTGAGATGTGTGAGGCTGTATGAACACCAGTCCTTTGTGTATCATTGCATCTCCTCCATCCTAATTCCCACATTTCCCACAAACCCCGTCACTTCCTGCTTGGTTCTCCAGCATGCAGTTTGCTGTGATGCTGAGAGGAGCGCTTGAAGAGCCGGGCTGACTGTACGACTGTACGAGGAGATATTTTTGTCGATGATGCGGTTAATTTGCGAAGGTTTACTTTGTGCTGATTCCTTCAGCAGAAACTCAACTGCAGAGAAATTTTGCAAAATTGCAAGTTCCTGCAAATATTGTTGAAATTGGTAAAACTTGTATTGGTAAAACATTTATTTGTGCGTTCACAAGATTCCCCAAAGGAACTGAGTGTTTACGGTAAAAGAGAACAACTCGAGGACATTTGTAAGAAGGCTAAATGAATAAACACAGCTTGGGAACAGAGTCTCTCTCAACATTGTGTTTATAGGCATCGTAGTTCTTTAGAAAAACCCTGCAGGCTCAAACCCACGAAGCTCTGCACATTTGGAGGCTGAATATCATGACTCGGCAGAAGAGGTGAATCTATGAGGGGTCACCGTTAGTGGAGACGTGGAGACAGACGGGAGTGGACGTCATGTCTTCATTCAGATCCATTTGCTGACATCCTGTCAATCAACAAACAAAAGCTCACAGAGATTACAGAGAACAAAGATGTTAAATAAAGATGTGAAACTTCACAGTCTGATTTACTCCACATCTCTACTCAGTCATGTTCTACTGAACACGCTGCTGAACACGCTGCTGAACACGCTGCTGAACACGCTACTGAACACGCTGCTGAACACGCTACTGAACAGCTGAACACGCTACTGAACACGCTGCTGAACACGCTGCTGAACACGCTGCTGAACACGCTGCTGAACACGCTACTGAACACGCTGCTGAACACGCTGCTGAACACGCTGCTGAACACGCTACTGAACACGCTGCTGAACACGCTACTGAACACGCTGCTGAACACGCTACTGAACACGCTGCTGAACACGCTGCTGAACACGCTGCTGAACACGCTGCTGAACACACTGCGACATGTCCGAGGATGAGTGCGTGTCCACCACCTGTGTGACAGTGTTTGTTCTGGGATTAGAGTTTGACCTGTGTGTGTGTGTGTGTGTGTGTGTGTGTGTGTGTGTGTGTGTGTGTGTGTGTGTGTGTGTGTGTGTGTGTGTGTGTGTGTGTGTGTGTGTGTGTGTCCGCGCTGCTTAGCATTCCTTTGCGAAGTGTAAGGCATTGCATTGTAACAATAGGGCAAAGAAATGGTGTGTGTGTGTGTGTGTGTGTGTGTGTGTGTGTGTGTGTGTGTGTGTGTGTGTGTGTGTGTGTGTGTGTGTGTGTGTGTGTGGATGGATGGGGGAGGAGGTGCATACAGGGAACTCTTTCAGTCGCTGCTGTTGTGTGAGCTTTCTAAAAGGAGGGAGAGAGGCAGGAAGACATGCTGCAGGGTGGGGACACCTGTCTGTCTGTCTCCCTCCCTCCTTCCCTGTCTGTCTGTCTGTCTCTCTCTCTTAAAATTCACTTTAATGGGCTGCAGTAAGTGCTCAATTAAAATAAAAACATGTCCTGAGCTTCCTGTGTAATTATATTAAGGGTTGAGGACACACACACACACACACACACACACACACACACACACACACACACACACACACACACACACACACACACACACACACACACACACACACACACACACACACACACACCAAACACTAGCCCTTCCACTTGGCCCTCAAACTGTGAGAGCTCCATGAAGGCAGTTGTGTGGATGTGAGCAGTAGGACACGCACGCACACGCACACACACACACACACACACACACACACACACAGAGCACATATTAACATTAGCTGTGTGAGTAGCCCGACATCAAAGACTTGGCTGTTTGGAGCAGATCCTGAGATCAGACGTGTAGATACATGTCGGTGTAAGTCTGGAACATCTGTAACATCTGCAACATTACTGTGATGTCAGTGTTATTTAAACTCAGTCATCTCTTTTCTGTAATAGCTCTCTCTCTTTTCTTCTTATACGTCTGTCTTTAGTCATTTCTGTGTTTCTGCCCTCTCAGTGTCAGATGAGTGTCTGCATGCATTCACTTCAGTTTATGGAGACTGTTGACAGAACAAACAGTAAAATATGAATTGATATAGTTCCTTCACAAAATAAACCTGCACTAAAATACAAATGTATGCGACAGCTCCAATGTGAATAATAAATAAATATTGAACAGATTGCACTAAAAACAGGAAATAAATACTTTACAGACAGGAAATTAGTGTTCATCGATCCTCTCTTATAAGGCATGATTATTTTCTAATATTAGGAATCTTGAATAATTTTTATTCATGATTATTTTAGCATCTTCTGATTGCAACATTTCTTGGTACATTACCATGATCAGCAAAATAGCATGAAACCAGTGACGGTGACCAACCAACCAATTAACTAATCAACCAATTAACTAACTAATCAACTAATTAACCAACCAATTAACTAATCAACCAACCAATTAACTAATCAACTAACCAACCAACCAATTAACTAATCAACTAACCAACCAACTAATGAACTAGTCAACTAACCAACCAACCAACCAACCAATTAACTCATCAACCAACCAACCAACCACAAGACCGACCGACCACAGACCTGCTGTAAAATCAGATTTAATCACAAAGTTCATTCTAAACTTGACTCACATGTAACAACAGACACTAATAAGCCTTAATTTGGCTTTTAAAACTTGTTGCACAAAAATACTTGAGGCCAACTCAGGTAGTCGGGATGTGTCAGCAATTTCAAACAGTCTAATATTTTATGCCACCAATATCTTGTCTTAAAAAGATATTACTTCCCTGTTTTTACCGGTGCATGGTAGTAATGTGTTACTGAAGAAGACGGACACGTTACTACCAGCAGAAACATGCAAAGACGACGACAGCTGTCAAAAAGGTCTCGTGTGGAACTCTGCCAGGTGAAGCTGTGACATGAACCATCACAGGTGACGGCATCTGAAGGGCTCCAATAGTTCCCAGCAACCATTAAACACTACTTCTGTTGGAAATGTGCATCCATTCATCCCCGTTTATCACTTTTCTTTGCTCAGTTATTCTCATCCTCAGCCCCTCCCTCCTCTCCCCTACCCTCCCCTGCTGTTGGAGGCCGTAATGGTTCTACGTCACTTCTCTCAGCAGAAACTGTCACTGCTCCTTCCAGTTACACAGGAAACCCGTCACAGACTCCCACCGCCTCTGCATTATTTATCTTCCCCCCTCTTAGTATTCATGACAACACACACACACACACACACACACACACACTACACACCACACCACACACACCACACACACACACACAGACAGCGCTGTGTCGTAGGTGAGGAGCTGCAAAGCAATAACGTACCCTGCTGTCACTGTTAACGACCTGTTAGTGTAGACGAATGCCACACAGCTGATTTTACACCATTTTTTCTCCCAGTGTTTAAATAGGAGACACCCAATATGTCCTCAGAGGGACTTTATGAACGGTGACCTTACAGATAACACGCTGTTTGACCTTTATCCTGTTACTGTGTGAGCTTCTCTCTCCAACACACTTCTTCCAGCTGGAGCTTTTCAGACCAAATGGGAACAGTCAGGATTTATTTTAGGGATTTTATGTATGTCTAAATGAGCAGCAACAGGTTTCCCATGAGTACTGAAGGCTCTGCATGGTGTTGTTGTCCCATCCTGGACCTCTGTGTTAATTTCATCTCTTAATT
Source organism: Brachyistius frenatus (assembly GCF_029030835.1). NCBI lineage: Eukaryota > Metazoa > Chordata > Actinopteri > Embiotocidae > Brachyistius > Brachyistius frenatus. Next base: position 216,614 of record NW_027210923.1, read on the forward strand.
GTCATTCAATTTTAATGTTACTCCGGGCTTTACACCAACTTTCTGCAGTTGAACTTTTTCATGTAAGTGCAGCAGCACATATTCTTTGGACACCCCAAATTATTCACTTCCTTAATTATACATTTCAAGCTGACCTGTTTTGTCAGTTCCCAAACACGTGTAATGTAAATGTTCTGTACTTGTATAGTTTTATCACCTTTTGGTCTCAAAGCTCTTTAACATGGTTTTCCATTCATCCATTCACCCACTAATGAGACAGATCACCATGCAAGGTGCTGCCATCAGGAGAACATTCACACTGATGGTACTCCATCAGGAGAACATTCACACACCGATGGTACTCCATCAGGAGAACATTCACACACCGATGGTTCACCATCAGGAGAACATTCACACTGATGGTACTCCATCAGGAGAACATTCACACACCGATGGTTCACCATCAGGAGAACATTCACACACCGATGGTACACCATCAGGAGAACATTCACACACCGATGGTACACCATCAGGAGAACGTTCACACTGATGGTACTCCATCAGGAGAACGTTCACACACCGATGGTTCACCATCAGGAGAACGTTCACACACCGATGGTACACCATCAGGAGAGCATTCACACACCGATGGTTCACCATCAGGAACAACTTAGGGTTTGGTGTCTTGCTCAAGGACACTTAGGCATGTGGACAGGAGGAGCTGGGGATCGAACCACCAACCTTCTGATTAGTGTTCAACCCACTCTACCGTCTGAGCCACAGCCTCCTGTAAGTGTCTGGAGCACATATGAATGATTGTGTGTTCAAACAGTGTCAGCTGGTCAACACCTTCACTGCTCCTTGGAAATAACTGCAGCTCATTTCTGTCACCAGAATCAGAAAAATGTAGGAACTCTGGTTCGCTGCATAAGCATGAAAGGACTGCGTGATGTTTGACTTCATGTCCACGTACAGTTACATTCAGTGCTAACACCTCCACCTCCACCTCCACCCTGACAGCAGCCACACCGCTGCTCCCTCCCTGCTGGTTTGCACAGCGCCGGCCGTAGAGCCGTTGGTCTGCACACTGCAGCTTCAACACTCGTGGGCTCTAAAAGTCCTGATCTTTAACACAACTGCTGATAAACCTTCAGTCTCTATCTTCCAGTTATCAACACGTGTGTTTCACGCTCGTCTCGTCCCGTCACGGCTTCAGACTCGTCCTCAGCTCTCTCTCTCTCTGTGTCCCGTTCTCCACAGACGGACTTCCTGCAGTAAAACTCTGAACTGGAGATTCACTTAAATAATGCTGCGCTCATGGGAGGTCAGAAAATGTGTTTATATTTGTTTAAAGGCAGATTTATGAACAGTGTATCGGTGGATCTGCTGAGGTTCAGGCAGAACAGTGCGACCGATGAAATGTTTATTTGCACTTGACAGATGTTTGATTGCATGTGTGACCATATTTTATCGTGTCGTCTGCATATTGTCTGATATTTAGTGCAGGATACTGTTCCACTAATCAGGAATACGGTGTGATTCTGTAAATGCATGCAGGTTGCTGGATATTGGAAATCAATATGTGGAGCAAAATGTTTCTGAGGACTCAGGCACTGAAATCAGATTTAGTGTCATGCATCCAAAATGAAAGTAAAATACTTGAGATCCTGTAACAGAGAAGGGACAGTAGTTTGTTAGTCCTGCAACTACACCTGTCTGCAGATATTCTTGCATGCAGCGACACACACAGTTGTGTTTACATCACTTCAGAGGACATCACATTCACTACACTCACTTCCTGGAGATGTAACATAACCCTCCCTGTCATGGGATGGAATCATGGACATTATGGGGACTTGGTCTTTGACTCATCCCAACATTATGATTCTGTAACCAGACTAATGTCCCTGTAACATCTGTAATACACACACACACACACACACACACACGTCTCCAGGACCCATCACTGTAAGTAATGAAGCATCACAGAGGTGGACCTGTACACCTCCTGAGACTAATTACAGCTCACAGCCTGTCTGTCTCTCTGACACACACACACACACACACACACACACACACACACACACACACACACACACACACACACACACACACACTACATGTACTCCCCCGGGCTGTCGGCCACTCCCTGTATTGAATTACTAACTGGAGTCCTGTGGGACCGTTTCTGTCTTTCTGTGTCTCCGTCATCAGGACTCGTCGTAGTTGCAGAGCCTGATGGCAGACATACTGCCAGCTTCTTACATAAACAACGGTGTGTGTGTGTGTGTGTGTGTGTGTGTGTGTGTGTGTGTGTGTGTGTGTGTGTGTGTGTGTGTGTGTGTGTGTGTGTGTGTGTGTGTGTGTGTGTGTGTGTGTGTGTGTGTGTGTGTGTGTGTGTGTGTGTGTGTGTGGGAGGGGGGGGCACACTGACTGTGATGACGTGAGTTTGTGGTGTATGTTATTTACCCGGAGAGTTGAAAAGTGAAATGAGAGAAGTGTGAATGTTTCCTTGGTGACTGTAAGATGCGCAGAGGTGTCAGATGTTATCTGTGTGTGTGTGTGTGTGTGTGTGTGTGTGTGTGTGTGTGTGTGTGTGTGTGTGTGTGTGTGTGTGTGTGTGTGTGTGTGTGTGTGTGTGTGTGAGAGAGAGCTTGGGTGTGTCTGAGAACACGTTTCTACAACAATCCATAATTAAAGGTGTAGTCTCATTGAATGTGATAACTTATAGTGACATCTGAACATTTACTTTATATAAATATTACGTTTCAAAGTAAAACTCTTGTCTATGAAGCATATTATTTAGCATATAACTATGATATGAAACTTAATGAATTAGAAACGTTAACATCCACCCAGTAAATCACACTCGTACCTGCAGTATTACACAATATTAAGAAACGCTCTTCTCTTCCTTCAAGACAGTTCCAGTTTCTTTTATTTTGTAAATACAAGCTGTGAATGTGCCAAAGACTGAGGTGTGATCGCACTTCACTGGGACACCGATGATTTCAATTAAATATCTGCAGATCAAGCCGTGCCAGTCGGGCTGCAGCAGAGACAGATTTATTTTTTACACCAGTAGTTTCTCCATCTGAAGAGGGCATTATGTTTTCTCTGTGTGCGTGTGTGTGTGTGTGTGTGTGTGTGTGTGTGTGTGTGTGTGTGTGTGTGTGTGTGTGTGTGTGTGTGTGTGTGTGTGTGTCCTGACAAAGTGCTGTGGTTGTTTGACTTTGGTGAAACAGCCTGACTGGCCTGTGAGGAATGTGAGCGATAGCATCTCTGTCAGATTAGTGTGACAGCAGCTGGTCACTGGGACACCTCCGACTAAAACTAAAAACAAAACGTACATTTATATCACCAGAGAACGTCTCCATATCTCACCATTAACCACATTAAAAAGCTTTATTTAATTATTTTTTTTTGACAGCGTTGGTTCTCCTCCCTGCTCTGACATTTATTGTGTACTTAGTGTGCGTGGTCTCATAACTCCTGCAGTTTGCTCAGGAATGCCTGCTAAGTCGTTCTTTATGATACGGCAGGATGGAGGATTCCCCTGCAGTGATTCACAGGCTGTGAACAGGTATCAGATTTCAGAGTCTGTCGCCTCCCGACTTGTTTCTGCTTTCATGTCAACTGACAGAAGGATCGTCCTGCTGTGTGTGAAGCTCTTTCCCTCGAAGTATACTCATCTGAGTATCATCTACTCGGATGATACTCGCTAAAAGTACATTATTCGTACCGGATACTCGTTTCAGCCGAGTACTTGTCTCATCCATAATATTCATAAGAAGATATTTTGGTGGTTTTAAGCATCAAAAACCATCTCAGTTTAGTTTTACATCTAAAAGTTGTCTTTTGTGTCTGTGTCACATTTATATCAATGACTCCCTCTTCTGATTGGCTGACTTTCTGAGTGGTGCACATTTAGACCAACAGGGTTTCTTTGGTCTTGTAGCTCCACGACAGAACAACCACTCTGTGTTTTCTTTGGGAAAAGAGGTTGGACTGAATTTGTGACATCACAAACAACACTGTCGCTGAATACCGTCTGTGTTATTTCTCTGATGACTCAGCATTTTACAGGATTTATGTATCACCTTTAAGTAAAGTATCCAAGTACTTTCTGCTGTATTTATATACAGTAAATGATGTCTTAGACATACAGTAGTCTTGTGTTGCACGGTGGCAACTATACATTTAAAACTGCACTTTATACTGCAGTTTAGTTTCATTTGATTCTTAAGTTGTGCATTTGATTCAATGCACTACAATAAATAAAGACTTCAGATTGTTTCTTTTAATGTTTAATACAAACAATATTTTGTTAATGTCAAAGAAAAAGTTGTAAATACTCTGTGGGGTCAGACTGAGTTCATCCAAGTTTTAAAAAGCTCCTGTTTGTAATTTAATCCATCTGTGTGTGTGTGTGTGTGTGTGTGTGTGTGTGTGTGTGTGTGTGTGTGTGTGTGTGTGTGTGTGTGTGTGTGTGTGTGTGTGTGTGTGTGTGTGTGTGCGCGCTAAAAGTCAGCTGTCTCTGTATATCAGATGACACAAAAAGATGTGTTGCTGCAGGGAAAAAGAAAATAGAAGAACTATAGTTTAAAGATATGAGTTCAGATACAAACAGGAAGTACATTAATGAAGGGACTGTTCACAGGGCTGGGGAGGAATTATCAAGTGGACACTAATCTCTTGCATAATGATGAATATTAATCCAGATTATGCAGTTGTTAGTAAATATGATGATGATGATTATTAATCAGCGGTTTCACAAACATCAATCAGCTGCAAAGTGAACATTTGGAGGAAAAGCAACAAGCACCGAGCCCAAAACTCATTCAAGCAGCAGCACAAGCCAGCTCTCTGTCTGTCGTACACACACACACACACACACACACACACACACACACACACACACACACACACACACACACACACACACACACACACACACACACACACACACACACACACACACACACACACACACACACACACACACACACACACACGGGCATGGTAAACTGAGCACGTAGAGGAAGTGTCCCACCTCACTTAGAAAGTGACATCAGAGGTGTGGCAACGTCTCGGCTCTCTCCTCATGTTTCACCACACTCAGGCCATCTGTGCACTTTTGTCTACATGGAGAGCTTTGTTTGGCTTTTTTTTTCATATCTCATAATAAGCAGTGAAAGATGATATTTAAAACTCATTCTAAAAGACATCGGTCTGCTGCATATTCAGGTTTTTCTCTGATTTAATCCTTCACACTTTCTTTTCAAAAGAATTAGTAATGTGTGTGTTACAGATCATTTCATGCATTCTCCTGTCTGCTGTAGGAACACAGTATCGCCCCCTGCAGGAGCCTACAGGTAGTGACTGGAATACATTAGCCTGTGCTTAGTTTGAGCTGTCCAGACTTCAGCAGGGTGATCATTGCTTTGAACAGCAGACTTTGTTAAAGGGTAATTCCGGTTTATTGCTCTTTGGATCTTGTTTTTGTCGTCCTGACTTCCTCGTTCAGTTCTGAATCATCCTGCTCAGAGACGTTATCATTTTAAAATGACGTCGCAGATGTTTGTGTCACAGAATCATCTGAGAAGTCAGCCTTTGCACACTGTTTGGAAAAGTGCGGGTGTTTTTTTTTAAACTTCTTGGCAGGTGATTGGATCAACCGTCTGTCTGTTTATCAGTCGTGAACCAATCAGATCATCTGTTTCTCAAGGTTATCAAACCACGCCCACAGTTGCATCCAGGATGCTGATTGGTCCAAATCGCCGCTGCTTCAGACACAAATGAAACCAGTGAATCCAGCTCTTATAAAATGTATCTTCCGTCTGAATAAAGTGGTATTAATAATAGTGTCGTAATATTATAACAACCAAACAGATATATTTAAAATAATATTGTATATAATGTCAGAAAGCAGTGAAACGTCCATCACAAATGGTGAAACTTTAGAGCAGGTCTTGTCTGACTGAAACAATAGACTGTAAATAGAAAGTGGGTGTAGCCTCCATGACGCCCCCTGCAGGTGAAGGTGTTGAAACTCTGGCTGCAGGTAGCAGTGAGTGATTCGGTCTTACGAGGACTCATCCAGAAATGGACAAAGACATGGTGTTTAGGTGGAGCTGAGGTGGCTGAATGAAGCTCTGGAGTCTCTGTCAGTCTGTGGTAATGAACAGAATATAAAAATCTCTCCTCCGTCCTCACATTTATCCTGAATGAGGAAATGAGGTCTCGAGACCAAAACCCGTTTTTGTACCAGGCTGTTCACGTGTTTATTTCTGCTGTGAAGCCGTGCTTTGTAACATGAGGGTGACAAGGGATTGACTTCCTCTAGAGCCTGCCTCAAGTGGTCATTTGAGGAACTGCAGTTTTGGACTTTTCCGTGTTAGCTTGATTTTTTATTTATCGTTAAAAAAAAAAATTCACTAAATATTCATATTTTTGAAACTGTGAGAAAAAGTTTTGGCATTTTTGCATTAAAAGTTTTTGGACATTTACCTGATTAAACATTTTATATTTCAGTCGTATACAGTTGTTGCTTGCAGCTCGGTATCATCTTCTCTTCTGTGGACTCCTCCATGGTCCAGTGTGTGACTTCATCTACTTCACCAGATGCTCCGTCCACGTGACTTCACATAATCATCGGGCCGCATAGTGTGAGCGTCGAGCTGTTAAACCGCCCTGCGGGAGTTTTACAGCCATGTCGTCCTTGGACAGTGAACAGCTCCACCTGCACTCCAACCGCAAACCCTCCCACTCAGTCATTCAGGGAAGCAGCTTTTTATTTCTTTAGCCGTGTTACACCACTAGAAGAGCCATTTGTCTTCTCTGAGATAATTGTAGTCGCCCGGCGCGGTCGTGGCTGCAGTGCCTTGCTCAGGGACTCAGTTTAAAGCAGTCTAGATCCACTGGCAACTTGCATGTCTCTGGTGCGGGAATCAAACAGTTTCCTTTTGAGTTTTCAGATCTGACCTGAGACATGATGGTTAATGATTCACAAAGAATCAACATCTTATCATTAACCCAGCACCTTCCAGACTGTTATTGTTTAACAAGAAGGATCAGATCAGGTCACTGAGTCTCTCGTCATAAAAAGAGGTTATTTCTCTAATGAAAGGCGACGGCAGCAGGAAGCAGGCGGGACCTGCTGGCTGCAGGAAGGATCCACTCTGCTGAAGTGTCGGTGAGATGCTGACCAGGCTCCGAGGCCCCGGACCCCCGGGGGATTAATCCAACATGACATTACATCCTGTTGTCATATTTTAAAGGAACAGGGTGATTATTATTTTTTTGGATTAGAAGTCCCATGTTATGTAACTCATGACATCTGTGAACCACGACAGCTGATGGAAATCCTCATCCATCACTCACTCCTCTACTCGTGTCTCCTTCAGTCGCTTGTGGATTTTCAGATCTTCTCCTGGTCGCTCGTTCACTCATCTTTGCTCTGCATCTGTAAAATTGACACTTCTGTCTTCTGTCACTGAAGACATTTCATGTAATATTCTAATAAATGTAGAGCTACGTTGGTGGTTTTATTCTAAGGAAACAAGGTGGTTTTACTGTAGAAAAAGATGAATGGGACATAAACAAGATGCTATACTGTCGTTTATATGTAGAAACATGATGGATTTGTGATAGTTGTTTTATATAATCATGCAACAAATACAGATGTAAAGAAAATTAAATTGAAATCATAATCCTCATACTCTATCCATCCATTGTCCACACCGGTGTTATCCTGTAGAGACTCATAGATGCTGGAGTCCATCCGGGTCTGTCCGGGTCTCTCCGGGTCCGTCCAGCTCCGTCCGGGTCTCTCCGGGTCTTTCCTGACCTCCAATCTGTCAGGTTACTTTCTTTTGCTGCTTCATCCTCCTCCGTGTGTGTGTGTGTGTGTGTGTGTGTGTGTGTGTGTGTGTGTGTGTGTGTGTGTGTGTGTGTGTGTGTGTGTGTGTGTGTGTGTGTGTGTGTGTGTGTGTGTGTGTGTGTGTGTGTGTGTGTGTTGTGTGTGTGTGTGTGTCATGGTGCATTATTGTTTACATACAACAGTGGTGTGTGGAAGCAGATTAAGAAGGAGCTTAACCTTCACCTCTGCTTTTTTGGCAGCTGGAGGACACATGTCAACACACACACACACACACACACACACACACACACACACACACACACACACACGTTCATGAGTAATCCACACATATTTGTCAGCAGACAACACAATAGACGCTGCCCTTTCTGTGGATTTCCTTCCTTTGTTGAATCCAGATTATTTCCGAGTGGCCACACCAACACCGGGAGCAGCAGGAGGTGCAGAACAGGAGCTCAGCTGCAAGTACGGCACCTCGCTGGGGTCCAAAAAACCCCGCAGGCGGCTCCAAATCCGTCCCAGTGAAGGACCCAGGCTAATGAAAAGGTTCTGCTGCTGCGGTCACGTGGGCACCAGCTGCAGAAATAGAAGCAGTTAAAGACTCGTACAACGCTCATCCTAAAGATAAATCACAGTCCCGGCGAGGAGCGGAGCGGCCGGCTAACTGTGCAGCTGGCACCGATGACGTGCTGCGCACCGAACACTCACACATGATGTGGGGTTAAATATGGAAAGTGGGGCAGTGTTTGTGACCAGCATGGCTTTGTGGTGGAGGCAGCAGTCTTCCTGTGACACACCCTGGTCTCTGCAGCGAGGGCTCGTTGTCTGCTGCTGATACACAGCAATGAGCAACGGTTTACATTCCTGCTTCTGAAACCACATATTGTTCCTCACACGTCGTGTTTGTAGCCTTTGTTGTGATCGTAGGTTCAGTTTTCGGACTGGGTGGATCTCTGACTGATGTGTTGAAGCACATTTTGTGCTGCAGCATTAAGATTTGTCCTTTCTATGATTGTGTATTTGTGTTACCATATTGGGTGGATGGGAAACCATGTACAGCAGATTAGACTGCTAGAGCCCAAATCTACGGCGGCCCTGAAGGTCAAATGCAAAAACATATCAGAAAAACACAGTTTGTGAAAATGTTTTTGCGTTTGACCCTGAGGGCCACCGTACAGATCCGTCTGATCACTGAAGATATTTCTTTGGAGTAGTTTGTTGTGTTTCTGTAGCAAACAGCTCCAGGACACATTAACTTCATCAAAAGAACTGTTGGCCGTGAAGATGAACCTGTGGTGCGTGTCGCAGGTGAACAGATGATCCAGCAGGTGGAGCTGCAGAGTCGTGTTTTTGCTACGACCGCCTCGGTTTGACTGGTCTGCTGCTCTTCTGTTTTGATTTCATATTTTTAATATGCGTTCACTTTGGTCTGCAGCTGTGATCCACTGATGTTCATGTGTGGTCGCACGGCAGCCAGGTAGAGAGGATCCTGTCTTTACTCTCACACCCTGAACTCTGACCTGCTGTTTGATGACATGTTAGATGAAGGTAACAGAAACAGAAGATGGAGATGAGACGGAAAAACGCAGAGCGAGTCTGAGCGGCAGAGAAACGCTGCTGCTGCTGGCACCGAACATAATCTGGCTTTATAGTGGATGACACAACATGACTCTGCAGATTCCCCAGCTGGCCATTGGTCAGCTGGGGACTGTATCTGTGTGTGTGTCCGTTCTTTCATTCAAAGTAATCCCAGCTGAAACACCGCCTCCCTGTGGTAGACATCGGTACGACATTTAGGTAATCAGTTATTAGAGAAGCCTTTTTTTTGTCTCGATGCCCTCCGAGGAGGTCAGAGGTCAGAGGTCAGGCTCTTTGGATTCAGGGCCTCTGGTCTTTATTTATTTATATTCAGATTTAAGACTTCCTGGACGTAAGGATGTAATAAATTGTATTGTATTGAGTCTTGGATGAAGTGCTTTTGCCTCACTTCCTGTTTCCATCTCTCCATTTCCACTCCTCCTTCTCTCTTGTTCATCTCTCTTTTCTCTTCATTTTTGTAATCCAGCTTCGGTCTGTATCCGTTTCTCCAGTTTTCCTGGTAAACACGCCATCTGATAGCTTTAAACTGAACTGGCAGCCAGGAATCAGTAAACAGGCCGTTCGTGGCGGTTAAAAGTTTCTGCGGGTTTATTTATCTGAACACATGCGAAGTTTCATGAAACCATTTGTCAGTTGTATGTTATTGACAGTCGATTACTACCATGCAGAAGGGACTAGTGATTAATGCCTCCGATTATTACCTCCCTGGCTCTTTCTCTCTTCCAGGGATTTCAAAGAACTTCTGTTTTCAAGGTGGAATAAAGTATTCTGCTGTCAGAATCTGTGACATGTTGACCTGCCACAACAGTTCACAGCATTTCATTGAGCTGGCAGCGATTTCCCCTTGTGAGGTCAATAAAGTATATCTATCTATATGTCTGTCTGTCTGTCTGTCTGTCTGTCTCTCTCTCTCTCTCTCCCCCCTCCCTCTCTCCCTCCCACGAACGATTGATATATATCCATCCGTCCTGAGAATTCCCAGGATGCACCTGGATCTTAATCTCCAACATTCAACAGTGGTCATTGATGCTGCTGCTTCACAATGAAAATGATCTGTGTGAACATTAGCTGTGAAGCACGAGAAGCTGCTCAGATTTTTTTCTCCATGCTTGATGAACACCTGCATGATTCTGACATTTGGACATCATCATCCTCATCGTGTGTCCTCTGCGTCTGTTTGCAGCCATGGCGGAGTTAGACCTGAGTCTGAGCGACGCGCTGACGGACAGCGTTCCCCAGTCGGGCCCGGAGAGCCTGGTGGAGCGGGACTTCGTGGCTCAGCTGGAGGCGGAGACCTTCGACGATCAGGTCGGGGAGACGGTGGGAAAGACGGACTTCATCCCCCTGCTGGACAACGACGACACCAGGGCAGGTGAGAGTGATGCAGCGTGGGTAATGTAGTGTGTATGTTATTCATCATGACCACACACACACACACACACACACACACACACACACACACACACACACACACACACACACACACACACACACACACACACACACTGATGAGATGCAGTGAGACGGCTGGTCTGAAGCTCTGATGCTGACATTTTGGTCCCCAGAAAGAGAAAGAACAGTTTATTGAGGGTCACGTCTGTCCCGTCTCTTCTGTTGACCCTGAGACGAGGTGTGAAAGGTGAGGAGACACACAGGGCCGATGGAGGAAGTGGAGACGACAGGTGAAGTGGCAGTGAAAGAATAGGTTCTTTACTCTCGACCTGTTTGAGGTCAAAACTCCACAAACACTCGTAGAATATGAAGAACTTTCATGTTGGCGTTAATCTAACATTCAATTTGTTCAATGCACGACAAGCGTTGTTGAAGTTTTGAGCCTCCGGAGATTCTTTTTTCTTCTCCGTGTCAGAAACTTCCATCCAATTCTACCCGTTTACTTGGTTTTAGTTCAAAATAGATTCATATAGAATCATAAAATCTGTCCCATTGATCACTCGTATGAAAAAAAAATCATATAAAATATAAATATATAAAGTCTGAATTTAAAGTGTCAGTTCAGGCCAATCAGCAGCCATCAGTGACGTCTTTTTGGAGCCGACCTCTAGTGGCACTCGCTGGTATTGCATCTGAAGACACTTCTGGATCAGAACCATTTTACAGACCTGAAGCTACAAACTCTTTTATATCCAGTCTGTGGTTCGGCCCAAAAAGCCAGTTTTCATTGGGAAGTTGGAAAAAATAACATACAAAGTGTTACACTAAAAACAAAGCTTAAAATACATTTTTATAGTTCAAAGTAAACTTAAAGCTGCGTTACTAGATTTTTGGCTGCAGCAGAACAAGTAAACACTTCCTGCAGAGCAACATTCACATTTATTTTGAGTCATATTTGTGTATTTTTGCCTCCTTGTTAAGACTGTGTGTGTTCAGTTTATGTGGCTGGACAGAGATTAATGAAAATTAAGAAACTATTAAAAGATGGTAACTCCAACAGCATGATGCACTCTCCATGGAGCTGAAGGGACTGTGGGTGCATCACTACATGTTCATATTACACATCCAAAACAACGTTCATTAAAGAATATTGCTTCGTGCAACTTCAAAAAAAGTGGAAAAGTAAAACTTTATTCCATGAAACCATGAGCCTATCTTACATTACAATATATATTTTTATTTCGTAGTATTTAATTGAGTCTGTGCTGAACCACAAGTGAATCTGTCTTATGTAACGTGAACTGCAGCTGCTCCTAAATGACTGATAGTATCGGGCACTGCTCGACAGTGGCTGCCATTTTGGATCTGCCGGGGTGTCATTCAGCCGCGGGGCCGACGGTTAGCCTGAAGATAACCGAGCAGCGGTCACTGCTCTGAAACGCCGGGACGACACACGTGACGTGTTTCCTGTCTGAGCAGTCGCCGTTCAAACGCTCCACCTGCTACGGTGAAGATGCTGCGTGGTTGAGGTGTGGCTTGAAGGTCTCCACATTTATATCTATAGATCTATCTAGTGATGATCCGTGTTAATGCTGCTGTCTAATCGAGGAGGTGTCCGTGACCGAGCTGAAGCCCCGCCCACCTCGATGCCTTCCTGCCATCAGCTGTGTTCGATGTATTCAGATTGGTTTCTGTGAACTTGTCATTGTGGAGTGAGGCCAAAATAATGTTTCGTGATATTTCATATTTATTTTTGGAGGCAAACTTGTAATAGTAGATCTTTCTGTTCTGAATTAAATATTCTTTCAAAAGTAAAGTTTGTAATTTTGTTTTTGCAGAATACTGTTGGTCTGTTCATCCTCCACAGAGAATCATTTACAGTCGTTTGATCCTGCTGGTCGTAGACCTCCGTTCATTTAACCAGTCAGCTCGCGCTGAGACCGGCCGACTGAGTCCTTCTGAATAAGAGTTCAACAGCTCGTCCTCAGTCGGTGCTCGATGGTCGTATCACCTGTTGCTCGTTTTGACCTCTGCAGGACGACAGAGGATACGACATCTTTTCTTCAGCTGCTGTGTCGGTTTATCTTGCACACAGCAATGAAATGTGTCTGAGGTCCACAAACAAAAACACGAGTAGAAATAAACCGTGGACAGATCAGATAAACAGCAGCTAACAGGAGGCGACAGCTAACCGGGGTTGACTCAGCTGTCGGGCCTGCTGTGGTTCCCCAGACGCTGCGGTCAGACAGCCAGACTGAGTGGGTTCTGCTGGCTGACAGCCGGCTGCAGGACGGCCCGGCGGTGCTGCCGGTGATCCGCCGTGGCACGCTCTGTGCATTTGGACAAACGCAGACATGCTGACACGCCGAGTGCCAAACAGCAGGGCGAGGCAGTCCGCGACTTATTGTCCTCTGTCAGCAGGAGAGTGGGGAGGGGGGTTGTTGTTGGTGTTGTTGTTGTTGTTGTTTTTGTACTCTTGTACCTGCTGTTTTGGAGCCCTGATGCACATGAAACGAGCTCTCATGGATGAAGTGTGGCTGATCTGTGGTGTTTGTTTCGTTAGTGTTTGTGGACACAAATTAATCATGCATTGTTCGTTGTTTGTTTGTTTGTTTTCTTGTATATGGTTTTACCCTTTGCATGCCTGTGCTTGCATGCTGTGTGTCTGTTAACGTGTGAACATGTGTGTAAGGTGTGTTACTGTTGCATGTATTGACTTTGTTTTTTCTGGCTGCAGTTTTATAACAGAAATAATGTTTCTGTATCACAGAGCAACACATTAGCGAGCTAACAGCCATCTGTATGCTAAACTTTTTCTGGTATCACAAAGCTGTTTCAAGGTCAAGATCACCATAGCAACCAATGCTGCTCGTCTGAGTAGGATAAGTCAAATGCCCAACTACTGACCAATCAGATCACTGGAAAAGTTAAGTTTACTATCAAATGAGCAGTGATTGAGGTTTTTCTTGCTCAGTAGATTCACTCTGCTGGCCGTGATGATGACATCAGATTGGATGAAACGGTTTAAGCAGCACTGAGTGCGTTCTTCATATAAAACAGTGTCTCACATAATCATAAAATCTTGTTTGTAAGACAAATAAGCAACACAATGTCACGATTATAGAGAATCCATTTATTTCCCCAAACTATCTAGACCGCCAAACATATTGAAAATATCTTTTAAAGTCATTGTCAGAATTACTTTTAATTTCTGGAAATCATTTCTAATGTTTTTACAGCTACTTATTATTCTACTCTGGTTTTCTTGATTTAAACTGTTTCAGTTTGAGTTTGTGCTGAAAAAAATGATTCTGATTGTATGTGTCGACATCACATACCGGTAGCTGTGAATCTGTTGGCTGGTATGAAAACTGTTTTGTTGTGAAGAAGTGAATGCAGAAAAAAACACGTGATAAGTAATTTGGAAATCCTGTGGTCTTTTTTTTTCTTATTTTTTCTAAATTTATATTAATTTATAATTATTAAATTCCCTGTGAGGTTCAAGTTTTCCATTAATCTGTAAAATATCCTGCCTCCATCACATATCTTAACAACACTCAGACAGCCTATATTTTAGACTCATTAACATTGGTATCGGCTCCAGCGTCAGTCAGCTGTGACTTCACTATGAACTCAGGTAAACTTACTTTGGTACACGCATCTTCTACCCAACGCTGTGTGTGTGCATGTGTGTTCCTGAGCATGTGGGTCGGGGTTTTGTTGCCCAGCTGTGTGTTGTTTGTGTGTTTTATACTCGTGTGTATGTCTGATAAATAAAGTGCAGTGATGCCCCCCAGCATCACCTCCCTCAGCCTCTTCCACACACACACACACACACACACACACACACACACACACACACACACACACACACACACACACACACACACACACACACACACACACACACACACACACACACACAGACCGGCACAAAACAACACACATGGAGCGCACAACAAACATATGGAGGTGGCCTTTAAAAGGCCTGAACAGTCGGGGTCAATGGTTTCCATTTGATTCCAGACTCTGTCTGTCAAAACGCTTTGATTTTCTCTGTCGTCCATCAGCTCTCACACGGAGAGTAATGTGTTGTTGTTTTTGTGCGTGTGTGTGTGTGTGTGTGTGTATGTGCAGACGCGGGTACTGCATTGGAGAATGGAGAGCAGGAAGCTCATGGGGTGCAGAAACCTGGTAAGACATATCCCATAATTCCCTCTTGCTTCGTTCAGTTTATTCAGACCGCCTGGTCGTCTTCATCCTCCAATCACGGCCTTTTCTTTTCTTTTCTTTTCTTTTCTTTTCTTTTCTTTTCTTTTCTTTTCTTTTCTTTTCTTTTCTTTTCTTTTGACCTTGCTTACTTCCTGCTTGTTCTTCACCTCACATTGATTTTCTCTGAGTGTGTGTGTGTGTGTGTATACTTTCTTATTTTATCATTATCGACCTCTCAGAGCAGGATGTGAGCTGTCAGGTGTCTTCCTCTGTTCAGATTGGAGACAACAGTGAACAGCGACGTGTCTCTTCACAGCTCTGAACACGATCTTCACTCAGACATGTCAGCGAGCATTTAATGGCCACTTTAGCCACATTGGTATAGTCTTCATTTGATGCTGTGATTACATGAACTCTCAGAACAGAGTTGCTTTTAGTAAAATGAAGTCCTGCACAGTAGTTGGTTTTTTTTACCAGTAAAACCGAGTGTACGAGGAAGTATGAAAATCCGTCGGCGTAAAGGTTTGATTAAATGTGTGACCTCGCTGTCAGATGCCTTTCCTCCGCTCGGTGGAAAAGAAAAGAGAGCTGATGAGTAAAGACTTCATTCTTAATCAGATGTGAAATTATTCTATTTGCTTAATCAATTCCCCAAAAGTGAATCTTAACTGACATCAACAGTTCGTCAGATTATTGCTCTGATTATCAGCTTCTATCCTTTTGGTAAAGAGAGTAGGAAGGCTGAATAAACTGCTGTGGTGTTTTCTCAGATTGGAAATAATTCGCTGCAGAGCAGAGATGCAGCTTCAGAGAGGAGTACTTATTG
>NW_027210923.1:237500-275000 GCF_029030835.1 Brachyistius frenatus
AATTAAAGACCTCCATTAAGATATTTTCAGAGGTTAAATGTCGGCTACAGACGCAACAACAGCTGAGTAGAGATTTGACTGCAGTTTATCTGTGAATGATTTTTTTGCTGAAGGAGAAGTTGATGAGTGTTTCAGTGGCAGCCCTTCTGTGTTTGTTGGTTCTCCTTCTTCTAGACGTGCCTCTCTGTTTCCTGTCTGCACCTTGTGCTAATAAACCGGAATATAACACACCTGGCTGTTGGTTTCTCTTTCTTCTAACCGAACTGCACTAAAACCTTCTTTTTGATGTCTAACTGCTGCTTTTCTCTCACAGCCTTTCATATTATTTGCAGTATCATCTCTGTTTTTCACACATTCTTATATCTGAGCAGCTTTCTGAGAGAACAGGATGCTTTGTCATGGTGACTGTAACCTTTAGAGGCGTCGGGTGTTTCAGTGTAAAGCTCAGAGATTAGTGTGCGCCGCAGAGAAATCATGTTCTATTGCTGCTGAGAGGTGAGCCTCTTTGGTTACAAAACACATTTTTTATTACTCTCCTTTTTTTAGGGAGAGAAAATAGATAAACCAGTAATTGCTTTTGCCTTTTTTGCAGCGGCTTAAAAATACACCGAGAAAAATAAATAAAGGGACTTCTGTGAAAAGGTTTGCCAGCGTGCAGCGTTTTAGAGCTCCTTCTTCCAAATCACTGTCTGACTGAAGTCTGGATCCAAACACCGCTTCATAGAACCTCGGCTCCTTTTTCTAAAGCTTTTGTTCAACTCGTCCTCGGCTTAACTAAATAAATCCTGCAACTACAAATACAACTATTTCTCCAACCTGATCAGCAACATGGGCCGTCGGAAGTGTTTGTGTTGGAGACACTCGGAGATAGACTGAAGTATCTTTTACTAAGATTGACAGGAGCAACTTGTGAAGAATAAATAATTCATATGAGCCTTTTCTGATTGCTCATGACATCAGAAAAATGACCACAGGTGAAAACATCAGATATTTGTGAGGAAACTGATGAAAAAAACATTAACATTGTTAAATAGCTTCTTATTTGTCTGCTTTGTGTTTATTGTTTTTATGTCCTACTTTGTGCTGCAGCCTACAGATAAAGTTAATACAGCTTGTTGCCAGGATTCATTTTTTTTTTCCTGTTTTGGTGTTTTCTTGAAAAATGAGACATGAGAGTGATCACTCAGGAGAAGTAAAGCTGGATTGGCACCAAGGCAAAATGTTACGTGGAAGTTTAGATGATTTAGGGTTTTAAAGGCGTCTTCGACATTCAGTGTCTCATTTGAGAAGTTTCCCTCCTGCAAGCTTTCAGTCTTGTTGTTGGAACATATTAATGAAGGTGTTACATCACCGGCTGTTTTTGGTCACAGCAGCAGCATGACGACTCCGTCTGTCCGTCTGCCCATCCATCCATCTGCCCGTCTGTCTGTCTGCCTGTCTTGTCTGCCTGCCTGTCTGTCTGTCTGTCCACATTGAAGTATCTCAATACGCCCATTAAGTTTCACAAAGACATTCATTCTCCTCACCTCCACCCATCCATCAGTGATGTCATCAACCATCAGTGATGTCATCGTTGGTTTGTGAACGTTATGAATCCTCCAGTTCAGATTCTGTCCGTCACCATCTTTGCTAGTTCAGAGCTGTTTGGAGCAGGAAGTGACCATATTTGGATGAGCTGGGGGAGGAGCCAGCGGTGGATCTGACCGATCTGATCGGAAACCTGACGATACTACGTCCCGCCCACCGATAGCTGTAACCTGACTGCACCACAGGCCTGTCAATCAAACAGACACGCCCCCAAAACAGGTCTTCTTGAGTCTTCTTTTCTAATGAATGAGGGATTATTTTCAGATGGACCTCCAGAAAACTAAGAAGAAGGAGTGACTTTAGCTAACAACACCGAGATAACTGATGGACACATTTTATTCACTTTGGATTTGATGAGAGAAGTTAAATGGGAGTCTATGGAGCCGGAGGCTTTTTGGAGCCGACCTCTAGTGGCACTCGCTGGTATTGCAGCTTAAGGCCTCATTTTTCAGACCCAGAAGCTACGAACACTTTTATCTAGTCTGTGCCTCCACTAGATGTTTGGTTGCATGGTGGTGCAGAAGGCCGTTTGTCTGGAGGAAGAGTGTTTTTTGTCATGCAACGCTACTGTAACCGGCACCATCTGACATTGTTCTGGTTCCTGCCTGCAGTGAGCTTCATATTTGGTTTTCAATGTTGTTGTTTTCTAGGATTATCGTTGTCAGTTTTACTTTATTGGAAAGCTGATCGTGTGGAGGCAGAAAGAAAGAGGGACGACAAATGTCTGCAGCGTCCTGATGTTGATGGTTTTTCACAGGAAATGAAGGGTGCAGTTGCATTGGTCAATAAAAATACATAAGGTAGCGAAGTCACACTTGAAAGACTGTATCAGAAGTTATTTAAATGTATGTTTGGTATTCTGAACAGATGTGATGATGTTGGGAATCAACTACTGCCGACACAACCAACCAGCAGGTGTTCATGGTGAAATAATGTAAATATTTGATAGAGAATTACAACCTCACAAAGACACTGGTCTTGTTGTCAGATATTATGACTGTCAGCCTCCTGCGTGAACCACGTTTTCTAATTCTACGTGTTAACTGAGAATGTTGGAAACTTGTTGTGAAATTATTCGTAGCCTTTGAACCGTCCGACTCATCTTCTTTTTATTTGATTGAACAGCGTAACGTTGACTTTCAGCTGAGCACATCTTTGGATAATTTGATAAACTCACGCTGTCGTCCTGTTTTACTTGAAGAAGTGATTTGGTGGGGATGTGGAATAAATCTCCTTTAAATATTCATGATGCAGCTTTAATCCCTGAGCTGGAAAAAAAACTAATTCCTCCCTGAGTGAAGTCTCTGGAGACAGAAAGCTTTTAATGTGTGAGCGCTTCTCATGAAGGTGTGTGTTTCTCTCTGAATGTGCATCTTGACTCTCGTGTGTGTGTGTGTGTGTGTGTGTGTGTGTGTGTGTGTGTGTGTGTGTGTGTGTGTGTGTGTGTGTGTGTGTGTGTGTGTGTGTGTGTGTGTGTGTGAAGGCCTTTGAGCTCCACGTGTCAAACACTCTGGATGGGAAACATCAACACGGTGAGCTTCTCTGCTGCACTTTGAAGTGTGCACTTGTTCACTTCATCTGTTGATTTGACACTTACTGCACAATCCCTGCTGCTGGGAGCTAAATGCAGCCCCCCCCCATGACCCACACCCTGCCACCCACACACCATCACACACACACACACACACACACACACACACACACACACACACACACACACACACACACACACACACACACACACACACACACACCCCGGCGCTCGGCTCAATACACTGAATTGTGCTCCATGACAGCGAGGAGTGCTGGAAAGCACGACAACTGGAAATGCAAATAAACTGAGTGAACAAACCACCGAAGTCAGTCAGAAATCCTTTGCATTGTCTCTGCTCTTTAATTCCGCCAATAAAAACTAGAAAACACTGATGTGAAGATCAAGAAAACGTTAGTGTGATTAAAACAGCAGCAGAGGGATGCCTCGTTTTTTACCTCTTTTAGGACAAGCTTTACAAACAAGCTTTGTTTGAGGCGAGGACGAGAAGGTGTGGAAGACACATGACATAACAAAAGACTCAGACAAGGAGGCAAGGAGTGTGTGTGTGTGTGTGTGTGTGTGTGTGTGTGTGTGTGTGTGTGTGTGTGTGTGTGTGTGTGTGTGTGTGTGTGTGTGTGTGTGTGTTACCTGCAGGTCCTATCAATCACCCGCAGAACCATGAACACACAAAACAAACACACACAGACATGTTGTCACCTTGCCTCTCTTCAGTCTGTCACATCGTCCTCTCACATTAAACTGTGTTCATCACTGCATCGGCCTCATGTGGACTTCTCACCATCTCTAGTCTGCAAATACACGACAGCTCTTCCTCTGCCTCCTGGAGTGATAATGGTACATGTAATAAATGGGGTGTGATGAATGTGAGGCTCTGTTCAGCACCATGGAAACCCCAATCATCAACCATCAGTGATGTCATCGTTGGTTTGTGAACGTTATGAATCCTCCAGTTCAGATTCTGTCCGTCACCATCTTTACTAGTTCGGAGCTGTTTGGAGCAGGAAGTGACCATATTTGGACGAGCTGGATGTTGCTGCCTGCAACATCCTCCAGCGGTGGACCTGACCGATCTGATTGGAAACCTGACGATACTACGTCCCGCCCACCGATAGCTGTAACCTGACTGCACCACAGGCCTGTCAATCAAACAGACAGCTGCTAACAAAGTATATATGGTTTATATATATAGCAGGCCACTAATGTGCATGTTTCTGCTCAAACTGTCAGAAACAGACTCCATGAGGGCGGTACGAGGGCCCGACGTCCACAAGTGGGGTCTGTGCTCACAGCCCGACACCGTGCGGGGAGACCGGACTTTACCGGAGAACACCGAGATCGGCAGCTTCTCCGTCGGCGCCCTGCGGTCTTCACGGATGAGAGCAGGTTCACACTGAGCACATGTGACAGACGTGACAGAGTCTGGAGACGCCGTGGAGAACGTTCTGCTGCCTGCAACATCCTCCAGCGGGACCGGTCCGGCGGCGGGTCAGCGACGGTCTGGGGAGGCGTTTCTTCGGAGGGCAGCGCAGCCCTCCGTGTGCTAGCCAGAGGTACCCTGACTGCCATTAGGTCCCGGGATGAGATCCTCAGACCCGTTGAAGACCATCTGCTGGTGCAGCGGGTCCTGGGTTCTTCTGATGCAGGTCAATGCTCGGCCTCATGTGGCTGGAGTGTGTCAGCGGTTCCTGCACGATGAAGGCATCGATGTTACGGACCGGCCCGCCCGTCCCCCAGACCTGAATCCAATCCAGCACATCCGGGACATCGCGTCTCGTTCCGTCCGCTGACGCCACGTCCACCGCAGACTGTCCGGGAGTGGACCGATGCTTTGATCCGGGTCTGGGAGGAGATCCCTCAGGAGAACATCCGTCGTCTCATATATATATATATATACATCTCTGGAAAAAATTAAGAGACCACTTCAAAATGATCAGTTTCTCTGGTTTTACTATTTATTGGTGTGTTTGAGTAAAATGAAAATGTTTGTTTTATTTTATAAACTACTGACAACATTTCTCCCAAATTTCAAATAAAAATAGCCATTTAGAGCATTTGTTTGCAGAAAATGACAACTTGTCAAAATAACAAAAAAGATGGTGTTTTCAGATCTGGAATAATGCAAAGACAACAAGTTCATATTCATTTTTAAACAACACAATACTAATGTTTTAACTTGGGAAGAGTTCAGAAATCAATATTTGGTGGAATCACCTTGATTTCCAATCACAGCTTCATGCGTCTTGGCGTCTCTCCACCTCTTTCACATTGCTGTTGGGAGACTTTATGTCACTCCTGGCGCAGAAATTCAAGCAGATTGGCTTTGTTTGACGGCTGGTGACCATCCATCTTCCTCTTCATCACGCTCCAGAGGTTTTCAATGGGACTCAGGTCTGGAGATCGGGCTGGCCATGACAGGGTCCTGATCTGGTGGTCCTTCATCCACACCTTCACTGACCTGGCTGTGTTTCATGGAGCATCGTCCTGCTGGAAGAACCCTCCTCAGAGTTGGGGAACATCGTCAAAGCAGAAGGAAGCACGTTTTCTTCCAGGACAACTTTGTCCTCGGCTCAATTCATGCGTCCTTCACAAAGACAAATCTGCCCGATTCCAGCCTTGCTGAAGCTCCTCAGATCATCACCGATCCTCCATCACATTTCACAGGAGGTGGAGACTCTGTGGCTCGTCGGCCTCTCCAGGTCTCCGTCTAACCATTAGACCACCAGGTGTTGGACAAAGCTGAACATTGGACTCCTCAGAGAAGATGACCTTCCTCCAGTCCTCTATGGCCCAATCCTTATGGTCTTTTCGAAACCTCAGCTTTGCAGGACTTCAGCCCCTAGGAGCCTGTTTCTGACCGTCCTCGCCGTCCTCTTCACCCCAGCTGCCATCTGCCGTTCTTTTTGGAGGTCACTTGATGTCATCCTACGGTTGTTGAGTCACATTTGGAATGAGTTGGCGGTCATCCCGGTGAGCGAAGAGTCACTTTGGTCCTCTGCCTGTCTGTAGCTTTGTTGTCCCTAATGTCTGTAGCTTTGTTGTCCCTAATGTCTGCTGCTTGACCTCGTTCTTATGAACCGCTGTCTTTGACATTTGAAGGATGGTCTTCTGCTGCTGGAGTCCGTCTGCTTCAAACTTCCAGGTGTTGTTCAGGTCTTCTGCATACCTCGGTTGGAACGAGTGCTTATTGGAGTTACTGTTTCCTTTCTATCATCTCCAACCAGGCTGGCTGTTCTCCTTTGACCTCTGACCTCTGGCATCAACGAGAGACATCTTCGCCCAGAGAACTGCGGCTCACTGGATATTTTCTCTTTGTCGGACCGTTCTCTGTAAAGCTAGAGATGGTTGTGGGTGAAAATCCCAGTAGATCATCAGTTAGTGAAATACTCAGACCAGCCCATCTGGCTCCAACAACCTTCAAATCACTGAAATCACCTTTCTTCCTGTTCTGATGCTCCGTTTGAACTTCAGCAGGTTTTCTTGACCATGTCTACATGCCTCAATGCATTGAGCTGCTGCTGTGTGATTGGCTGATCTGCGTTAACGAGCAGTTGAACAGGTGTACCTAATAAAGTGGCCGGTGAGTGTATATATCAAACTATATTGATATGACCGGTATTGCCTCATTGTACATCTTGCTTGAAAATATATGGATATATGTTAGAAAGTTGATGTACCACTCGGCCCTAACTGGTGTTCATCTGCCTCTTTTTGCCACATTTATTTTAACTTGATGTGATACGAGCAGTTGTACTTTATAAACAGCATTGATGTTTGGTCTCAACTTTTCTTAATGCTGTCACAGACGTTTGCTTTGAACCTCTCAGTCTTGTGTGTTTTGTAAACTGTCTACGTCAAGAAGTGCAGCATCAAAATGCCTTCTTTTAGTGAAGTAGCTCATCCTGTACATGTGGGTGGAGGCGTTCTGTTGAAGACGCATGTTTCTCCACAGTTGCAGGCGGAGTTGTAAAAGTGAAACACTGGCAAGGCTGCTGACTAGATTAAATAAAACCAGGCCAAGCTTTTGTCTGATACAACACTCAGACCCCCTGGAGGACATTTCTATATGTCACCAACTGTTCAGTACAGGAAGTCCTCCAGGAATTAAAGCGGTGGCCCGGCTGGGACCGTGTGGCAGTTACCAGACAGCAACCTTCGAGACGCCATCCTTCCTCACCATGCTCCTCCTTCTCCCTCTCTTCTCACTCCCTTTGGAGTGAATGAGGTACTGTCGCAATAAAACTTTCATTCCTCTACAAGGAGACAGCCGGTCTGTTGTACATTCATGCTCTGAGAGGACAGGTCCAGGTACAGTAAAGGTGGCCTGAGTCACCCTCCATGATTAATGCTGCAGTGGAGCTGAATCAACGGGACGCTGGATGTGTGTCCTCGCTGGAGAACAGCAGTCTGTCCTCCCGGTGAACCGTCACCGTGCGCCCGTGGTCCTGAAACAGCGGTGACCCAGTCGGTGGAAGAGCTAAGGCAGAGGAGCAGGGAGAGGGGGTGGGAGGCGGGAGGTGGGGGCGGAGAGGTCAGCTGGAGGACAGCTGCAGGACTTCAGCACGTCCCGCCAGCTCATCCCAGATTAGACAGTTTTGGTGAAGCAAACCGTAGGATGTCTGAATCTGGGGTGGAAGTAGATTAAAAAACAGCCAGATTTGGTACAAAGTGACTGTAAACTGCCGAAACAATCAAAGTAATTCACTTGATTGGGCGTATTAAGGCTGGAAATGAAAGTACCTGCCTTCTAGTTGTTCACTTATTCATAATGTTGTCTCTGACCAGGCCCTTTGTCTCAGGCCAGGCCCTTTGTCTCTGACCG
This sequence comes from Brachyistius frenatus, assembly GCF_029030835.1. Lineage (NCBI taxonomy): Eukaryota > Metazoa > Chordata > Actinopteri > Embiotocidae > Brachyistius > Brachyistius frenatus. Next base: position 245,462 of record NW_027210923.1, read on the forward strand.
GGCCCTTTGTCTCAGGCCAGGCCCTTTGTCTCTGACCGGGCCCTTTGTCTCGGGCCGGGCCCTTTGTCAGAATTCAGTGTTCCTCATCCTTTTCTACGAGTATAATTTTGTTGTATTTTTGTCAGTATTTCCTGAATGACAGGTCAGTCCCATCTCATGACTTGACTTTGGAGAGCCTTGTAGTTTTGCATTTAATTCTGCACACAGTGAACAAGGCGGGGTCAGCTAGTGATTGGCAGCAGGTTCGTTCTCCTTAGAAATAAATTATGAGAAAAACTGTGTTTTAGGATCAGCTGCATGTTAGTTTGAATTTATTTTACAATCTCAAAAAAGACAAACGTCACATCTAAAACACATCTTAAAAATGAGAGCAGTTCATTGTGTGACTACACATTTGTTTACTTTGCAGTGATTTTAGCATTCAGTCAGCAGGTCAGAGTAAACACCGCTGCTGCAACTAGAATATCTGAATCTTCACCAATACATGTGAAAAGATCAGAACATTTCAGGTCTCCAAAAGGCCTCCGGCTCCATTGACTCCCATTCAGTTCTCTCATGAAATACAAAATACAAATTTGTTGTACTTGCCATGCCGGTGTCCTAAAATGATTCCTGCCGATTGGTGTTCTGGTCGTCCTCCTGAAAATAATTCCATAATTGATTCGATATTTGGCCTCAATAAGAGCTATGTTTGGGGCGTGTCTAGTTTGATTGACAGGCCTGGGGTGGACGGGGTTTAGTGTCCTCAGGTTCCCAGTCAGATCAGTCAGATCCCCCACTCATTCCGCCCCAGCTCGTCCAAATATGGTCACTTCCTGCTCCAAAATAACAAGATGGCAAACTCAAGCATTCAAAGGATAATCATATTCAGACAAACAAAAGTCCTCGTATATTTGTCAGCCACTGCAGCTACCGAGGCTACCAACATTAACATTATCAAGTCAGGTGCAGCAAAATTATATTCAAGTAGAGCCAAAAAACATGTAGTAACAACGTTAATACAACTACATAAACTTGTATTTGAGTTTCTAAAACAAATTAAAAAATGTCGTCTCTAAAATACTTGATATTGTACATGTGCCTGCTGAAGAAGACCCTGTTATTCTGAAATGCTTTTAGTGGACATGGAGCCACAACATAAGCAGATCTTATTTATGTGTGGCTGTTATGTTAAATGCAAACCTTGTCGAGGGGTTGGATGATTGAAGGAAATAAATCACTTAGTCGCTGATTACTTTGCCAATTTTACGTGATATGTTAAAATTCTGATCTAACTGTCGCCTGAGTCGTGTTTTAGTTGGCAGAGATCATAAAAAAGTTTGACTGACAGCTCCCCCCTGCACCACCTCCTCAGCTCCTCCGAAATCTGCTAGTCATCCTCTGCACAACCCGAACGGGGCTCCAGCGTCACTTCTAGAAATGTCTATGCACGAGCATGTGTGTGTGTGTGTGTGTGTGTGTGTGTGTGTGTGTGTGTGTGTGTGTGTTCGTTCATTCTTGGCTATATTTATCTGTTATATTCTGTCAGGTCAGCCAAGTGTCATCCCCTGACTCTGAGGCTGTCTGTCTTCCCCCATGTTGTGTGTGTGTGTGTGTGTGTGTGTGTGTTTCTCTTTCTAAACATGAGTGTGTGCATCGTTGTGTTATTGTGTGTGCATGCACATCGGTTCGTCCACATCAGTGCGGCTACAACCAAGTAGAGTGTGTCCACAAATTCCCCCCAGACGATGGGAGCTGATCTGTCAAACTGAGAGCGGCTCCAGTCCGTCTCGCCGTTCTCTGTCCTCACGCCGAGGTCAAGCAGCCCCCAGCAGCAGCAGCTCTGAAACAAACTGGAGATTTAAATCACTCAGGATCTGATTTATAACTATGTGGCAGAAGTCACACTTGCACTACCGAAGCATGTTATCTTATCCAGGTGAGACACGTGATACACCTGCATGGTAACAGCAGGTGAGATACTGTCAGGTTGATGCCAAACATCAATCACCAGTGATGTCATCAACCATCAGTGATGTCATCGTTGGTTTGTGAACGTTATGAATCCTCCAGTTCAGATTCTGTCCGTCACCATCTTTGTTAGTTCAGAGCTGTTTGGAGCAGGAAGTGACCATATTTGGACGAGCTGGGGGAGGAGCCAGCGGTGGATCTGACCGATCTGATTGGAAACCTGATGATACTACGTCCCGCCCACCGATAGCTGACTGTAAATTTCACTAGAGAAGTTGAATGGGAGTCTATGGAGCTGGAGGCTTTTTGGAGCCGACCTCTAGTGGCACTCGCTGGTATTGCAGCTGAAGATAATTCTGGATCAGAACCATTTTACAGACCCAGAACACTTTTATAAACAGTCTGTGGTTGATGCCCATGTGCTGTTAAAAAGTGTTGACTGGCTTATCAGGCTGTCCTGCTTAAATTCACCAGTATGGGTCTATTTCAAACCAATTCTCACCACTGCTCTGCCAACAACTCCCAACTTTGGATTCTCATATATTTAAAAATCAGCATTACGACCCCAGCAGGACTGAACTTCTTTAAGCTAAGGCATTTTAAGTTTTGCAACTTCTGTGTGATTCTTTTATGCTGTAGGAAGTCTGTTAAGTTGGTCTGCACAACCAACTATGATTCAATAAGTTTGTTTTTAGTAATAGTTTTCTCCTTTTACTTGCAGTTCATACGTGTCACATCTGTAAATAAATACATCTGTATTTATTGGTTTAAAATTGCCTTTTGAGTTGGCAAAAAGGCCTGAACAGATTCACAAAGTCTAAGTATAATTAATAATAATGAGAGAAGAGAATAGAAGAGAGAGAATGATGACCAGGATGACGCCCTGCAACCTGTTCGCACATGTGGTAGGAGACATGACAGGACATGACAGGACATGAGGAGACGAAGGACTGACACTCTTTATTGCTGCACATAGAGAAACTGGCACACACATAAGATGTGTTAAAAATCAGATTTTTCACAGGAACTGGGAGGATATTTTTGCAGTAATATTTACTGTGAATTATAGGGTCAGATTTAGACTTTATCTGTGTATCGCTGGCTCTTCAGTGGAAATCTACTGCCAGAGTTCAGTGTTGCTCCACAAGCCCAGTCGAGCTGATCTTTTTCTGGAAGGAGACAGTTGATAAAGGTCAAGTAGTCTTAATGAGTGAAGAGTCTGTAATGAGTCTCTTGTCGGGCACTGACTCACCTACGAGGAACAATTCATGGGACACCTTCCAAGAAAAACACACACTGTCTAATACACACACACACACACACACACACACACACACACACACACACACACACACACACACACACACACACACACACACACACACACACACTCTCACATGTGTTGGCTCACAGTTCTCCCTCTTTCAAGCTGAGCAGTTCATGACTGGTACATTAAACACAGTGCAGTGTGTCGAGTGAACTCCAGCATGAAATTTTCCCTCGTGGACTCGACTGAACTCCCCAAAAATCTGTGTGAGCTAGAAGAAGGCTTCGGGTGCAGAAATGTTTACCGAGCTGAACAAAACTTCAGCCCCACTTTTGCACAAAAAAAAAAAACCCTTGTTTCACAGCAGGCAAACGCAGAAAGATAACAGTTATATAAGAATTTCATTTTACATCCGGTCTGGTGCAGATGATAATGACGAGCTGCAGAGTGCATGAAAGACAGAGACCACGACATCAAACTTTTTTCACCTCCATGAGAATCCGGTCTAACATCGTTACCACCAGTCATTGCTGAGAGCTGGCAACCACAGGCTGGATATAAAAGTGTTCGTAGCTTCAGGTCTGAAAAATGGTTCCGATCCAGAAGTGTCTTCAGCTGCAATACCAGCGAGTGCCACTAGAGGTCGGCTCCAAAAAGCCTCCGGCTCCATAGACTCCCATTCAACTTCTCTCATCAAATCCAAAGTGAATAAAATGTGTCCATCAGTTCTCTCGGTGTTGTTAGCTAAAGTCACTCCTTCTTCTTAGTTTTCTGGAGGTCCATCTGAAAATAATCCCTCATTCATTAGAAAAGAAGATTCAAGAAGACCTGTTTTTGGGGGCGTGTCTGTTTGATTGACAGGCCTGTGGTGCAGTCAGGTTACAGCTATCGGTGGGCGGGACGTAGTATCGTCAGGTTTCCAATCAGATCGGTCAGATCCACCTCTGGCTCCTCCCCCAGCTCGTCCAAATATGGTCACTTCCTGCTCCAAACTGCTCCGAACTAACAAAGATGGTGACGGACAGAATCTGAACTGGAGGATTCATAACGTTCACAAACCAACGATGACATCACTGATGGATGATGACATCACTGATGGTTGCCACTGTTGGAACAACACTGCTACAACAAAATGAGAAATGTGAGTTGATATTCCTCTGACACTCACCCAACTACCTTAAATCATTTGAACTGGCCACCAAGAAGCCTGTTAAATGTACTTCCTATTAATAAAAAATAAATTCCCCAAAGATTTTCAACCCTGCTAATAAGGTTCTATACTACTAAATTGTTATTTCCAAGTATGTTTGGTTTAAGGTAATCGCTCGCTGGATTACATTCTTTTATAATGTCTGAATTGTAGTTGGCAGGAGGTGGTTGGGGTTGATGGAGGGCAAACAGAGCATTTGATTCTCACATCAGAAAATGCAGTTAAAAGGCTTCTGTTTTGATGAGTTGTTTCAGCTCTGTCTGATAATACGGCTGCTAATTTTGCCCAAGACTTGTTTTCCTGTCACGCTGGACGCCTGCAGTACCACACTGCTACCAGGTTGTGTATTTGTGTTGGCTCGCCACAGCCTCCAATAAGGATGTGATTGCAGTCAAGCTGCATGGTTCAGTGAGGAGTAAACATGCAGATCAGGAGGAACATTGGATGGCTTCATCGCAGCACCCGACTGCCCTTTTAAAGCTGCTCAGTCTGATTTCAGCACCTTGGACAGCAGCAGAGCACAGCAGGAGAAACATCCTACAACCTTTTTGCTTCAGCGACCTAACAAAGAGCAGATGACTGTCAGGGCATAAAGGTGTGTTTGTTCTTCCTTCCGTTGCCCTGTAATTTCCCCAAAGTTGTGTTTATGCGGCGGAGAGACAAACGGGCACAAGTAAAGGAGAAGGACGTCTTTGAGAATCGATGGCTGACCCCGCCGACGGACTGTCCTCTGAGAGACAGACATGGTGCTCCCTACCACCGCCCCTTCGTGCATCTGATATATGAAAGCATTTGTGACTTTGGGTGGCGTCCTGTCTGTTTGCCTCACCGTCAGCCTCTGTGAGCGCTGCTGGGAGAGGGTTGCCACCGGTGCCCCCCTCCCGCCCCCCTCCATTACTCCTCTGCCTCACTTCCTCCCTGCTTATTCATCGTGCCTCTTCTTCCTCTATTCATCACTGTTTTGTTTTTCTTACGTTCCTGTTTTTCCTGTTAATCCTCTCCTGTTTTTTAACATCATTCCTCGCTGGAACTCTTCGGCCATCTTCCTCTCTCTTTTCACTCCTTGTCTCTCCGATTTGTACCTCTCACATCCAGACAACCCCTATAAATCAGCGACTCGGGGGTTGTGGCGTCATCAGGACCTCTTGGACATCAGTTGAAGGGTGGCTACAGGAGCAGAGAGAGAGAGAGAGAGAGAGAGAGAGAGAGAGAGAGAGAGAGAGAGGGAGTCAGGATGTGCGAGGGGAGGCGCTAGCCGGCGGGGCCCGGGACCTGAACCAGACAGACAGTGAAACGTCACCACACCAAACCCAGACTCTCCGACTGTGATCGCATTCTTGTGTGCGTGTGTGTCTGTGTGTGGTGATTGTGTGTGTGTGTGTGTGTGTGTGTGTGTGTGTGTGTGTGTGTGTGTGTGTGTGTGTGTGTGTGTGTGTGTGTGTGTGTGTGTGTGTGTGTGTGTGTGTGTGTGTGTGTGTGTGTGTGTGTGTGTGTGTGTGTGTGTGTGTGTGACTGGGGGTTCACAGTGGTTGTAGCTCAGAGCCAGCTGAGGCTGCAGTGGAGACAGACAGAGACAGCAGCACACAGCTAAAGCCACTGAATGCTCACTTGTTCTGGGATATTTTTGCTTTGGGAGGAAATTCGTCAGGTGAGCGTGCGCGTGCACATCTATGTGAGTGAGTTCTCTATGGGAGTGTTTATGTTGTATACATACCTGTTGTGTGTGTGTGTGTGTGTGTGTGTGTGTGTGTGTGTGTGTGTGTGTGTGTGTGTGTGTGTGTGTGTGTGTGTGTGTGTGTGTGTGTGTGTGTGTGTGTGTGTGTGTTGAACAGATTGTGTTTTCAGTAGCCTCGCGCATCATTAAATTAGAGTTGTACAGCAGCGCATCATCAGCGCGGAGGGGGAACTAATGCTCAATGATCCGTTGTGTCACCACTGCAGGTTGTAAGCTCAGCTCGGGGGGACAAATTTCAGCGTTGCACCCGGAGCCACAGGGAGAGGTGCGGCCGCGTTCACTGGACCAGCAGCAGGCCCTCGCTACAGACTTCTTATCAGGTACGGAGGTCAAGGTTGTCGATCATTAAGTGAAGTGAATAAAAATGATTTAGAAAATGCTGCTTTTATGCGAGTGCTGTAATACTTCATTTTGAATGCCTTCCTGCTGTGCTGCTGAGTTAAGAGGCCCTTTTAGGAGCTCTAAAATATAAAGAAGGAAAGTGATTTCTGATACTTGTTCTCAGGTGTAGTCACTGATTTACATCAGATTTGAAATTAACCTTTACAAGAATATCAGACTATTGGATTTTTTTAATCAAACAACTAAAAACTTGACCTGTGATGTCACCAGAGCTGAAAAGTTATTTCACAAAAGGTTTGGTGTTGAGAGCAGCCAATCACATTGCAGGAGTGTGAAGGGAAAGGTGTGTGCACACCTGCACACTGATTCAAAAGTGACTTCTTTGGGACTAAAACTGGGGTTTATCTTTATTTTTACATTTACAAGAAAACAATGACTTTGACACACGTGGGAGGTTTTTACAGGGATCAAAGATAAACAGACAAACCTTTAGATTCATGAATATAGATAATGCATGTACAGAAATTGTTGCTGAAAATGTTAAACATGAGTTGTAGTCTAGTTGTGGTGTGAAGCTACTGTTTACTAAAATGTAGACAGATTTAATTAGTTTTAGTCTTTAACTCTTTTCCTCTCTCTTTTCCTCTCTTTGTTGTCGACCTCTGTTTCGCTCGCTCTACATCATTAATGCCTTTGTGTCCGTTATTACCTCCTCCATCCTCACCTCTTCTCCCTTCATGACTTCATCTGTCTTCTCCTTCCTCTTCCTCTTCATCTTCCTCCCTCCTGCCAGCCTCCATGGCAGGTTATTCAGACCCTCTGGGCTCTCAGACCAGCCCGACCCACAGGATGGACACGGGCCTGATGGGAGCGTTTTCAGGTACCAACTGCGTTAACACTGCGTCAGTCCTCACAACAACAACAACAACAACAACAACAACAGCACCGGAAATACACATTTTTATTGATGAGGGTCTTTTCCAACGTGAAGCTGACGCCTGCTTCTCTTACATGACTGGGAAACATGACTCAGCAAATACAATAGTTTCCTGTTCACACACCTGTTGTCATTATTTACATACTGACCTGTTGGACTGTGGATTTTTATCCTTTTAACATGTATTCTCTAATATTTGATCATAATCATGGACAACAGCAGCCGGACGAGAGCTGATTTTTTTCTTTCTTTTTGACACTCTACTACACTAGTGTCACATTACCAGAAATTATACTTCTGAAATTTCATTATTCTCAACATCAGATTCTGAATGAATTAAATATAAGTCCATCAAATGAAGCATGGCAAGAAAAACCTTTACCTCAAAAATGCCCTTCACACACAGAAACACAATAATCTGTTGACTGACCCACTAATGTTATGAAGTAGCCTCATATTAGCCCGAGATGGCTGACGTTGTTGTTTGTGAGCACGATGTGTGGAGCATCGCTGCAACTGATGCAGCTGTCACAGTTCATGTGAGAATGTGGAACATTGTGACGGCATATAAATTAATATAAATGAATGACTGACGCTCCTTCACCTTGAGTGACACAGACCAAGAATCTGCATTCAGGCTTTTGCCCCCCCCCCCCCCCCCACCACCACCATGTTGGTACTGTTCTGTATCTCCAGTTCCTGCTTCATCTACTCGACCTTCAGGACCTACACTTCTACACCAAAGAAGAATCAGTACTATTTCAGAATGACGTCATCACGTCACTTCACTGTTTCTCTCTCTGTCGGGCTGACGTGTTGGATGTGTTGAATTATTAGAAGTTGAGGAAGTGGAGACTAGTCAGGCGTCAGATCAGCGGTCTCCAACCTTTTTTCCTCTGAAAGCTACTTCGACAAAAAGAAAGTGTCCGAGAGATCCTCATGTTTAGTAAAAGTTTTTCACATAGCTGACCTCCACCCAAACCAGCTGAATAAGCTCCTTTTATGTGTACAATAACAAATTGATTCTCAACACACATTTTGCACAGTATGTGCATGTTTTTTTTCTGAAAGCATTTATTTATGTTTTCATATAAATGTTACTGATGTTGTATTTATGTTATTTCCCTCGTCTGTGAGCACCTGCTGATTCCAGTTAAAGTCCTCTGATCTCTGTGTGTCAGTCACCCTGTGAGACGTCCTCCTCCGCCTGCACTCACAGGTGGAGATTATCAACTCCTTAATGGGATGAGTTGACAGCGTTGTTCTTTCGGACAGTGAATGAGAAAATAAAAAAAAGCTTAAATGGATCACCAGCTATAATTGATTAGCTGTCAATATACCTATAGCTTCGATTCTGTCACTGTCTGGGTGAAGCTAAAACATGAACACAGAAATATCCCATTAGCATGAGTCTAAGGGAACATTCAGATCCATTCAGGTCACCGGACGTACTCAGCTGAACGTCTACCGCTCCACAGTGAAACATCTGCAGCCACAGGCCTGGAAAAAAAGGGTTGTTATTTGTCCTAACTATTTTTGGGGTGATTTGATCATCTGATATTCACTGAGAGGAGAGATGACGATGGACCATAAATTAATTCTCTGTGATGTCAGAGTCCCATTTTTACTGCATCAGATCTACTACATGGCTAAAAAATATTTCAGTAGAGGACAGAAAGTTTTTGGTGACACAGAAACCAGTTCGACTGATCATGAGCAGGTTTTTTTTTTTAATTTGTTTAAATCTCTGAAGGAAAAGCAGCCGAGTTACGCTCACAATAGGATTTTCAGTTTAGCTGTCGTTTAAATATTCTGCAGTATGTTTGCTTCTTTTCTGCCTGTATTTCCAACAGCTCCTCATTTTGATTATTGTTTTGTTTATTGTTGAGAAAATGGACTGACATTTTAAAACTTCGGTCTTGCAAACGTACATTAACGTTCAATCATTTTTAATGAACAGCAAACATGACGTCTTTTCTCATTCGATCTCCTCTCATTAAAAACGTCTTCAGTCCAACAACTCGCTGTGAAGTCTCAGTCGAGAATTAATCCCTGATGAACGGATCGCGCTTTTTGGGTTACAAGTTGAGCTGCTTTCACTACACACACACACACACACACGCACGCACGCACGCACGCACACACGCACGCACGCACGCACACACACACACACACACACACACACACACACACACAGAGGGTGGGCGATGAGGCTGAGCTCTGCCTTTCACCATGCCAACCTCTGCATACCAGCTCCCTCACTGTCGCCTTAATGAGACCTGTCGTCTCTGGGCCACCGACTTACTGCTGCAGGCCCTAACACACACACACACACACACACACACACACACACACACACACACACACACACACACACACACACACACACACACACACACACACACACACACACACACACACACACACACACACACATTCCCTCACAAGTACACATATAGTTGAAACTTGCATCCACGAACGCTCATAAAATTACTCTCTTGCCCAGTTTCCACTGATCTCGATTACACACACAAACACTCTGATTCACTGATGTGAACTTTAATACGCAGTATTAAAGACACACACATTCACCATCTCTGCCAGTTTCCCTTACATGAATACTCAGACTTCTTGCACACACTTCGTGCCCTCCAGAGAAATATTGGACGCTGAAATGTTTTCATCTGGCTTTTTCCCTTCTTTGGCTTTGCTCCTTCTTCCTCTTCCTGTTCCTCTTCTTCTTCCTCTTCCTCTTTCTCTCTATTTACTTTATCTGTGTACATTACGGCATGTTGACTCGTCCATGTTGTGATGATATCACCCGCTGCCTTCTTCCTTCCCCTCACTACCAGCATGCTGTTGCAGGCTACAAGAAGTGAAGTGGGGTCCCAATAGGTGGAGGTTGTTGGGTTACCCTTCATTAAACGGGGAGACTAGTCTCCATTAAAATAAATAGAGTAGCAGAGATAATCCCCTGCTCTGACCCCGTGTGTCTGTGTTTGCCTCCCAGGTTTCTCCCAGCCCGGAGGGATGGGGATGCAGGTGGAGGTGGGAGCTGCCCCCCGCCAAGCAGAGAGGCCTCCGAGTATAGCGGAGCCGCAGCATGCCACGCCCCCAGCGGGCTCGGACGCCCCGAAGGAGCACAGCCCCATGCTGCCGGAGCCACAGGCTCCTCGCAGCCCTCTGGATCTGTCCGCAGGTTAGACACACCAACTCACACTCCACTAAACAACGTTTGTCTTTGTGCTCTGGCTTTGTGCCCATGTTGACACCTGGGAGCTGCACTGGTGCACGCCCTGCAAATATATGATGGGATCTCTCAGTTCTGATATATTACAGTGTTTAAGCACAGTGTTATACCAACATAAGCTTCTCTAAGTACCCCTACATACCTATATATGAGGATCATATCTGAGGATCATATCTGAGGAACATATCTGAGGATCCACTAGAATTCTTCTCCCCTGATAACAATTCAAATACCCAAACTGTTTGCTGACAGATACAAAGTCTTGTTTTTTCCCATTTAAAACCTGTAAAACATTGTGTGTGAACAGATTAAAACCATTATTGTATGTTTAAGGTTATAATGAGGCTGGAACTACATTGTTTCCCACATATAGCTTCTATGTGCAAATCCTCCCAGCGAGCGTCTAAGAGCCTGCACATAAGGAATCAGGATGCGTAGTAAATTGTAGCTACAGAAAATAACCAGGGTTCAGCTCTCCCCCTCTAAATGCTCCAGTCTCTGCATGCACATGCTCCGCCCACCAGCGCCGGTAAACTCTCAACCTGTGGGAACCACTGAACTCTTTAACTGTACGTGGACTCATTTATCAGCCGTTGACATGAACTGTTGAGTCTAATGTGGACCGCTCACATAAATTCATCCGCTGGACACATGTTTGAAAAACATTTTGCATTACAGGTGGATCTCTCTGCTTTTACCTCCCAGAAACTGTTTCAGTATCTCTGACCGGTTTTAATTATTGACAAGTGCTGCTCATAGCCATAAATTATAATTACCAAATTTGATATCCATGTTTCCACTGGTAGTTTTTACAGATATGTGGTTCTTGAGTCCTGAAGTGTTTTGTTCACTTTCACAGCAGTGATATCTCACTGTTCAACATCATGTGTCATACGTGTACATGGCTGTGCTGCATTGCCTGATTTGTTCCACAGAGGGGTGCAGTATACAGGTCAACACACACACACACACACACACACACACACACACACACACACACACACACACACACACACACACACACACACACACACACACACTCCAGCTCCAGTGTTATTTGGCTGAGAGGTGCGGCTGGAGGTCGCTGCACATATGATGCTGACATGTATAGGGGAGCCTTCTAGTCGTATAATACATGTGCTGTATGTGTTGAGTCTGTGTGAGTGTGTATTCATGTGTGTGTGTTTGTCCTACAGAGAGAAGCTGTCTGTGTGTGTCACTGTCCACTCTCCCTCCTGGCTCTCCGGGTCAGTGTCCATCCTGATTCTAGAGAGCATCAAGTCATAGTTGTCACCATGTAGCTGGTGTCACAAAGCAGACACATGCTAACATAACGTACTTCAAAGATGAGATGGTTCCCTCTTTATATCAGAGGCAGACTTTTCACAATAAAAGCATTTCCAGTCCTGGAAACACAGATATCCTGCTTATTGTTTCACTGGAGGACTTCAGAGATGTACGTGTAACTTTTTTCAGTTTTTTAATGTCAGGGTATCTAACAAGACTGATTATCTTCGAGAAAGCAATGCTTTCTTATAAATCAAATTTAAAAAAACTACAACCTTTACAGCTCACAGCAAAGAACTTAAGCACATTTCTTAATGAGAAGTGCTGATCTGGCAAATCAGTACTTTAAATGTGAAACATTTGCACAGGAAATGCTCCATTTTATGAACGATAACTTAACATCAATCCAAAAATGGACAAAAAAATTATATTTTATTGAGAAAATTGTGTCAGAGAAGAGGAACTCTGAATTCATCAAGACAACATGTAAACATGGACGTGTTAAGTAGAATTAGATTCAAGCCGTTTAACCGATGTAACAATGAAGGCATAGAAAACAAAGACAACTGCTGCCTGAGATTGATTGTAGACAGTCTGTATGTGAAATCCCTGCTAGATTGTGTGTGTGTAGAAGTACGAGGCAACACACGATGACTCAACAATGCAGCCCCCCTCCACACACACACACACACACACACACACACACACACACACACACACACACACACACACACACACACACACACACACACACACACACACACACACACACACACACACACCAGTTTATTTCTTAATTTATTTTTAATGTGAATTATAATTTAAATAAAAAAAATTCCAGACTCCAACAGTCGGGTCTTCCCTTTTAACATACATGTGTGTCACTGACTGACTGATGAAGGTGTGTTGATCGGCTGAATCAGTGCCTTGACTTCCGGTATCAATTTCAAATTAAAAGCCCTCATTTCAAATTAAAAGCCATCTATCTAATCACACACGGTCCGGTGTTGTAGTAGGTTCTGACCTTGTACTGTAACTTACCTTTATTCTAGTATGTAATAGTATTCAGTCAAAGCATCATATGAGAACCGGCTGATATTTGGTACATATCTTGCTCTTCTTTTGTAATTTATAACTTTACTCTTCACAGACTAACTGCACTTAATGCACATACAGTGAGATTAATGTCACGTGATGCTCCCCCCAGCCTAATGAGGCTGTGCGACACAACATTGGAGTCGATCCGATCCATTCGGCTGATGTGATTTTCTGCCTCTCCCAATTACTGCACATACAGTACGGAGTTCTGTCATGGCTTTGTTAATATGAAATATGGCCCTCCAGAGAGCCACTGTACCGCACGGCCTGACAGCTGCTCCACTTTAGTTGCTCTTCTCTACCTGTGTGTGTGTGTGTGTGTGTGTGTGTGTGTGTGTGTGTGTGTGTGTGTGTGTGTGTGTGTGTGTGTGTGTGTGTGTGTGTGTGTGTGTGTGTGTGTGTGTGTGTGTGTGTGTGTGTGTAACTGAAATCTAGAAACAAACTGGGCCAAAGTCGTCTCAGTGGATAACTTGCCCTCTCCTCATGTTCCCACTCCTCTACCTTCCATCTCCCATCTCTTCTTCACCCTCTTCCTCCTACAGGCTGATTACTGCCATCCATCAGACCTCAAACCTCATTATAATGTCCCCAAACTGAGAGGCTGCTTTAGTTACAGTGAGGTTGCCTGTAACGGAGCCTGTGGGGCCGTTAAGTATTGTTTTTGTTTTTGTTTGTGTTTCTATGTGCCATATACAGTGGGTACGGAAAGTATTCAGACCCCTTTAAATTTTTCACTCTTTGTTTCATTGCAGCCATTTGCTAAAATCAAAAAAGTTCATTTTATTTCTCATTAATGTACACTCAGCACCCCATCTTGACAGAAAAAAACAGAAATGTAGAAATTTGTGCAAATTTATTAAAAAAGAAAAACTGAAATATCACATGGTCATAAGTATTGAGACCCTTTGCTGTGACACTCATATTTAACTCACATGCTGTCCATTTCTTCTGATCCTCCTTGAGATGGTTCTACTCCTTCATTGGAGTCCAGCTGTGTTTAATTAAACTGATTGGACTTGATTAGGAAAGGCACACACCTGTCTATATAAGACCTCACAGCTCACAGTGCATGTCAGAGCAAATGAGAATCATGAGGTTGAAGGAACTGTTCAAGGAGCTCAGAGACAGAATTGTGGCAAGGCACAGATCTGGCCAAGGTTACAAAATAATTTCTGCAGCACTCAAGGTTCCTAAGAGCACAGTGGCCTCCATAATCCTTAAATGGAAGAAGTTTGGGACGACCAGAACTCTTCCTAGACCTGGCCGTCCAGCCAAACTGAGCAATCGTGGGAGAAGAGCCTTGGTGAGAGAGGTAAAGAAGAACCCAAAGATCACTGTGGCTGAGCTCCAGAGATGCAGTAGGGAGATGGGAGAAAGTTCCACAAAGTCAACTATCACTGCAGCCCTCCACCAGTCGGGGCTTTATGGCAGAGTGGCCCGACGGAAGCCTCTCCTCAGTGCAAGACATATGAAAGCCCGCATAGAGATTGCCAAAAAACACATGAAGGACTCCCAGACTATGAGAAATAAGATTCTCTGGTCTGATGAAACCAAGATTGAACTTGTTGGCGTTAATTCTAAGCGGTATGTGTGGAGAAAACCAGGCACTGCTCATCACCTGCCCAATACAATCCCAACAGTGAAACATGGTGGTGGCAGCATCATGCTATGGGGGTGTTTTTCAGCTGCAGGGACAGGACGACTGGTTGCAATTGAAGGAAAGATGAATGCGGCCAAGTACAGAGATATCCTGGAAGAAAACCTCTTCCAGAGTGCTCTGGACCTCAGACTGGGCCGAAGGTTCACCTTCCAACAAGACAATGACCCGAAGCACACAGCTAAAATAACAAAGGAGTGGCTTCGGAACAACTCTGTGACCATTCTTGACTGGCCCAGCCAAAGCCCTGACCTAAACCCAATGGAGCATCTCTGGAGAGACCTGAAAATGGCTGTCCACCAACGTTCACCATCCAACCTGACGGAACTGGAGAGGATCTGCAAGGAAGAATGGCAGAGGATCCCCAAATCCAGGTGTGAAAAGCTTGTTGCATCATTCCCAAGAAGACTCATGGCTGTACTAGCTCAAAAGGGTGCTTCTACTCAATACTGAGCAAAGGGTCTGAATACTTATGACCATGTGATATTTCAGTTTTTCTTTTTTAATAAATTTGCACAAATTTCTACATTTCCGTTTTTTTCTGTCAAGATGGGGTGCTGAGTGTACATTAATGAGAAATAAAATGAACTTTTTTGATTTTAGCAAATGGCTGCAATGAAACAAAGAGTGAAACATTTAAAGGGATCTGAATACTTTCCGTACCCACTGTATGTGTACATGTCGACAGCGCACCATATGTTCCTTTACACACATGTGCACACTGGCACACCTGACCTTTGCTCTGTATTTTAATTTGAACAGAGTCCAGTACTTTCAGTGTGTGTTGTGTCCTGGACCTTGAGGCTGCGATGAGTTGGAGAACCAGAAGTACTCTGCTCTTTATGTCATTTAAGTCGCCAGCATGTGTGTTATTCTCAGTCAGTCAATCGGCCTCGACACAGATGGAATTTTAAGACCATCACAGCTTGATTTGGATTCCCTTAAGGATTTAGATTTTTTAAGATATCAGAAACACACTTTTTGCTTGTTTGACTGAAGGGCAACAGATTTATAAAAGCAATCCCACAGGGTGCAGCAATGAAGGCTCAGCTTTCTGGAACAATGTACACCCCTTCTGGCCTCGGATTAATCCCTTCAGAAGCTTCTCTGCTGTGTCTGATCCATCTCCTCAATGTCGCCACCAACTCACTCAATAAAAATAGCTGAAATGGCTCCAGTGGTTTAAAACTCTTTACAGATGTTCTGCAGTACATATGTGTGTACTTTAGAGGCTTCTTTGCTGTTTGGTTTTTGCCTCTTTGTGATATGTTCTGAAGTTTCTCTGTGATTTTCTGTTCAAGTTAGACTAAGGGAACCAGTTCTTGTGCACGCATCCATCTCCCCCAACTTTAAACTCTCCCCTCTTCACCCACAACAAGGTGCTTTAGGCGACTGCTGGCCCGACCAGGCTGGCTGCCTCTCCACAGACCTCCCTTTCACTCCAAGTGTCTCCACTGTGATCAGTCGACACGCCAGCCATCTCACAGCCGGCCCCGATGACCCGCCCGACAGCTGGCCGAGCCGCGAGAGCACCGCCTACGCAGGAGGTGACGAGAGGGAGGGAGAAGGATTGGACCGAAAACAGAAGAAGAAGAAGAAAAGACGACAGAAAGACGAGGGATCGTACGAACACCTGGAGAGCAGGGGCCACCCGGAGATGGAAGCGCAGGGAGAAAACACTTCCCCAGCGGAGGATTTCTACCACAGGATCGGCCCGAGAAAAAATCGTGGAGACGGCGGGTGGGAGGAGCAGCTCGGGAAGAGTGGAGGCCGCGGGAAGAGGGGCAAGAACAGGAAGAAGCTTCCGGAGGAATGGGGAGTGATGGCAGAACCGTTTGTTCCTTCATCTGCAGCAACCTCTCAAGTTTCAGAGGAGGTGAAGATGGATCTGGGTAGCTCAGCTCAGGAAGACCTGGAGGCCTCCTTAGATGTCAAAGACATGAGCGGGAGCTCCTGCAAACAGGAGGTGTATTCAGACGAAGGCCTGGTCGCTGCCCCTCTGTCCCAGGACCTGTTCTCCCCAACAGCTCCTTCCATCAGCCCGCTGGTCCTGAACAGCGAGCTGAAAGCTACGGCGCCTCCGTTCACCATGCCCTCCACCGCCAACAGCACCTTCCCCGTGGCTCCGCCCTCCGGCGAACCATTTGACCTCTCGATGGACGCTGAAAATGCCAGTTTGGGCGACAGCACCCAGCCCTTTTGTCCACCTTTCCTCCCTGAGAATGAAGCGGCAGGTGGAGACATGGTTGACAGCGGGATGTTTGACATCACGAGTCCCCTCCAGGAATCCTGTGTGGACACCTCAGCTTTCAGCCCCGCCTCCCAGACGAGTCCACGCCTCTCTCCAAAAGATGAAGTGTTAGCCTCGGCTCCACCTCTGTCACCTTCTGATGCTTCGTGGCTCCTCAACGACTCCCACATGAGCGGCAGCAGCAGCGAGCTGTTCGACTTCACCGACATGAGCCCTGCTGGTCCTCCTCTACCTGTGGGTCTGTCCTTGGACACTCGGAGCCCGGCGCCTCTCCGCTCCCCCAAAACCACGGCGCAGGACTTCCAACCCAAAGAGCAGAAAGACGCCAAACCGACCCAGAAGCAATCCAAGAAGTCCCGTTCTTCATCCTCCGTGAAGAGTCCCACCTCCCCAGAAGCTAAGACGTTCCCTCCCCAGGCGTCCCCCGTCACCAGCCCCTCTTCCCCTCCGTCGGTCGGCCCTCTGGGAGGTCCAGGATCGGGTCTAAACCCTGCAGCTAAGCCCTTCTTTCCCAGCTCTGCTGATGCCATGGAAGAGCCAGCTGCGGTCCCTCAAGTTGTCCCCGTCATCGAAGGTTGGTTGTAGTCAGCCATGGACAGAGTAGAAGTACATAGAGTAACTAAAAGATAAATACAACTGGTTACCATGCATGATGTGTCCATCCAGCTTGAGTAATCTTTTGAAGCTGATTTCAAATATGCTTGTTTGGGCCGGGTTGTGTGTCTTTACTCACCAGGGGTTAGATCAAGAGTCACATCCATCTGTACTGTCCCTTGCATGGACATATGTCTAAAAACCTGGCTGGTGCTTATTGGCTTTGTCCAGTTTGGACTGTTTGTGAGTGACTAATGCATGGACTCAAGTGTTGACCCACTGGGGCTTTGGATTGGCTTGATCTGTCTTTAATCTGCGGGTATCTTAATTCCCAAAGATGCACTGCTGGGGTGTTCTCATGATTAACCGTGTTGCTGTTGACGGGTGTGGTCCTACTAACCAATCACAGACTCTTTCTCCGTAGCGACACCGGTCGGCATCTCCACCAAATCAAACCCAACCTTCTTGTTTTCTCTTCTGTCCAGGTGTGTGTTAACACCATAATCACACTGCCTTTCCTTCGCCTCCAGGAGTGAGGCGTCACTGTCTTCTCTTTCTCATGTTCAATTAACTCTTGTTTTCCTCACTAGTGTAGCTGCCTGTTCTTTACAACATCTACTAGAACTCGTGTAGAAAGAAAACACTTTGTTTGTGTGACTCCTGAGAGTGTAACTTTTATAAAAAAAAAAAAAATCAAATTGTAACTGTTGTTTTTTGTTGATTTTACTTTCTATGTTCTGTGATGATTTCTGCCTCGGCTGCTTCTCCACCTCAGGTGAGTCCTGTTTTAATTCCTCTTGTGGCTTTGTTGTGTTCAGTTTCATGCATCATTGTTGAAGCTTGTCATTAGGAACGGAGAGTGATTGACAGACAAGCAAACAGCTGTTGTTTAGTACAGAATAAGAGCTTTCTACTCATTCTCAGCAACAAGTCAAGTCATTGGAGGCCTTTGTGATGCTTTTTGCTTCCTCTCCTGTTGATGATTTTTATGGACTCCTTTCGGTACCATTCGGTGGTTGTCTCGTCTGTTTGCAGATGATGCTGTCCCATTCGTTTCCACAGGTCTCTCCCCTTTCGTTGTGACCGATGGCAACGAGCTTTGGGTAATGACAAAAATGAGGTTGCAGATAAAAATGGTCTTGAGGTAGTCTTCCAGGCCCATTTGGGAGGAAACTCGGGGGGGAACTCAGAACATGCTGGAGGGATTGTATATCCCATCTGGCCTGGGAAAGCCTGGGGAGTACCTACTGTATCCACCATGGCCTCCTGGACTATCCTGCAGCTATAACATGGACACAGTGAGGCAGAGAATGAACAGAATTTAAGGTATAGTTTTGATTTATGTTAATCAGACAGAGCTGTGAAATGTGACCAGGAAAGAGATGAAAGCAGTTGGTCATGTTCAGTGGGGGATAGATGTGCAGCAGTGAGACTCATTAGAAGAGATTTGAGCTGACTGGACAACAGTAATGTTTACGGTAGGCAGAAATGAGCAGTTAAAAATAGAAACAGTCCGACTTGTCTGTGTAAACTGTAAATGGGAGTTATAAGGCTGAAGTGGGAGCTGTTTATCCTGTCAAGCTCTTGTTTTAATGGAAAAGGAATTTGCAGCAGACTGGGAAATAATGATGTTTACAGCAGACGGAGATGGAAAACAAACAAAAAAAGCTGACAGTGTGAGTGGGTGTGTGGATGTCACCTCTGAGTGTTTGTTAATAGTGATTCATAATGTGGCTATTTAAATGTATATCTGAGCACATTTTGGCATTTGTGCATGCCTGTGTGTGTGTGTGTGTGTGTGTGTGTGTGTGTGTGTGTGTGTGTGTGTGTGTGTGTGTGTGTGTGTGTGTGTGTGTGTGTGTGTGTGTGTGCGCTGCTGTGATTTATGGAGGTGCAGACTTCCAGAGGATTAGTTTCCTTGTCCTTCCTTTAAACACTTCCTGTCTCTGCCTCTGTAATGAGGACTGAAGCGGCCCTCAGCTCACCAAAGGAACAGCACAGTGTTGAACCTGGCTATTAAGCGGCTTTGATCAACGCCAACACCCCCCCCCACACACACACACACACACACACACACACCCACCCACAGACACCCCAAAATCTTTCTGCAGGAACAGAAGCTAGTATTACTAACTATTAGTATTTTTTTTTTTTTATCACTTCCATGTCAAACAACAGTCTCTGGCTTTGGTTTGTATTTTAATTTCTTCTGTCTGAATTTGTTTCTCTGAGATGTGTTCACATATATTTTCCTGCTTTCTGTTGAAGACACATGACATCGTTATGTGTCCCACACTGTGCATGTATTTATGTAAGAAGAGCAGGAAAAGAGTGCAGCTGCCTTCCTCTCTGTAATGAGAGCTTTTGCCGGTGTCCACTTTGTCACCAAGAGTGGTATTTAAGCTTTGTACTGAAGAAAAGAAGACATGTAAAGCGCAATAAAGAAGAGGAATATAGACTTCAGAGGGTTTCAGACGCACATGGAGTCAGAAAGGGTTTTAAAAAAATGTGTGAGGGGAAACAGAGGGATGAACAGGAGCAGCGTGGGGATGGAAACACTTTATGTTGCACCACAGGCGAGAGAGAGGCGAAGAATAAAGGAAGAGAAGGGGATGCTCAGTTAAGACTTGTGGGACTGATGGTGGGATGTTGGGGAGGAATAGATGAGGACAGTTTAAACCTTGTTGTGATGAGGAAGAGATTCACAGGAGGAAAACTGAGGGGGAGATGTCAACCTCAGGGAGGAGGATGTTCAAAGGTCTGAGGAATAACAGGGAAAGGTTGAGGAGAGAGACGGAGACGTGGAGAGTGATGAGGTTTACCAGCACCGGACGCACCTGTCGGCTCAGCACGGAAAAGACCAGAGAGCTCTTATTTAAAGGGGATTCATAGGCTTCAACTTCATCCTGAAATTTAAAAAGAGGATGACGATTTTTAGTAAAAGTGGAACATTTTCCTTTCTAGATAGTTTCACTTCTAAAAGACGAACCAGCAGGGACTCATGTGGCTTCAAAGTGGGTCTTTGAGCCTGGTTTTCTGTCTGCCTCATTCCCTACCTGCTCAGCTATTAATAGGCAGCCCAGGGAACAAAGTGTATCCCCCTGACTGCACAAGATCTACCTGAACATGCACAACCAGGTCGCAGCTCCTTTCACCTTGTTTTGATTCATTCATTCTGCCAGAACAACAAAAAGTACAACTGAGGCGTAAAACTCAAAGAAACAGGAAGCAGGAGAGTTTAGTCAAGGCATAAAAACCACAAATATTAAAAAGATTGAAACAATTACAACTAATTCAGACTTTTTCTCAGGCGAATTACTTTCTTAAAATTATGGAAAGAAAAGGCAAGTGTCACAGGATCAACTCAATTCATATGGTAGGTAGGTAGGTATATACTTTATTAATCCCCGAGGGGAAATTTTTTTTTATATCAGTCATTGTTTGTATTTCCAAATGACATATTGTAGCACTGCTCCTCACTCAGAGGTGTCAAGCTGTGCTTCAAAATAATACAGCTGTTTTGGAAATTAGTTTCTTTAGGAAGTCAACGTTGTGTCACAGCAAAGCGTAAAATAGACACGCCGGTCCACTACAGTTAAATGTGAGATAGCCACGCTTTGGGCTGTTTAGGTGTTGAAGTTACATGTTTTGAAAGTGTGAAACTCACAAGCACGTAAATGTCATATGAACAAGGTCCTGCAACCAAGGCAACAAAGGACATTTTTTGGCGGCGTTAGGTTAGGTTAGGTTAGGTAGTTACTTTATTAATCCCTGAGGGGAATTTTTTTTCGCTACAGCAGCATACAGAAGCAATAAGATAATAATAGAACAATAAAAAGCAATAAAATAGCAGTAAAAAATATAAAATATAAAATGCACAGTATATACAGTACAGTATATATCTATATATATCATATACAAACAACCAAGAACACAGACAACAGTGTTATTGTTGTGTGATGGATTTTGCCAGAGGTGAGTTATTGTACAGTCTTATTGCGGTGGACAGGAATGATCTCCTGTATCAGGAATGATCTCCTGTATCAGGAATGATCTCCTGTATCAGGAATGATCTCCTGTATCTGGAATGATCTCCTGTATCAGGAATGATCTCCTGTATCAGGAATGATCTCCTGTATCTGGAATGATCTCCTGTATCAGGAATGATCTCCTGTATCAGGAATGATCTCCTGTATCAGGAATGATCTCCTGTATCAGGAATGATCTCCTGTATCAGGAATGATCTCCTGTATCAGGAATGATCTCCTGTATCTGGAATGATCTCCTGTATCAGGAATGATCTCCTGTATCTGGAATGATCTCCTGTATCAGGAATGATCTCCTGTATCTGGAATGATCTCCTGTATCAGGAATGATCTCCTGTATCTGGAATGATCTCCTGTATCAGGAATGATCTCCTGTATCAGGAATGATCTCCTGTATCAGGAATGATCTCCTGTATCTGGAATGATCTCCTGTATCTGGAATGATCTCCTGTATCAGGAATGATCTCCTGTATCTGGAATGATCTCCTGTATCTGTCCTTGTGACAGCGGCGCTGGATGAGTCTTTTGAAGAACGTCCTCCTCTGTCCCTGCAGCAGGTGGTGGAGAGGGTGGTCAGGATGATCCAATATGGATAATAGTTTGTTCAGCGTCCTCCTCTCCACCACCTTTTCCAGACTGTCCAGGAGGTAGGAGGGGTGACTTGTGGAACGAATGCAGGAGGTGGCAACGTTGTTTATCATTTCCAACGACATGTTTTAGCCAAAAGTTTAATTTCCCTGTAAATCACAGCTCTACGCAGTAGGTTTGAATGTTCGTCCACTAAAAATCACATGAAATAGACTTACAGTAAGTTTTTTTTTTTTTTTTTTTTTTACCTTTCTTGTTGTTTCTCTTTCTAAACATGTTTCCTTCAACTCCAAACGTACTCATTTTACTAAAAAAAACTCGCAGCGGAGCCAAAAATAACCAGGAGGGACATTCAGGTCATGTCCCAACACCTGTTCTCCTCCAGCACCTCCTCCAGCACCTCCTCCACTCTGCTTCTCAGAGAGCTCAAACACAGGTGCCACCTACTATAAAGACCACTGATGTAGCACCACTGTCACCCTGCACATACACACACACACGCGCACACACACCACCACACGCACACGCACACACACACACACACACACACACACACACACACACACACACACACACACACACACACACACACACACACACACACACAGTACTGAGTCATCAAGCTATTTGAGGACAAACACGAACCCTCCAAAGGCAGGCAGGAGTGAATATATTGAACCAGCGGTCTATTTTTTACCACATAGTGCTCTTCGCTGTTGTTTGGCTCCTTCCAGGGAGACGGCTGTTCGACGGGATCCCAGAAGGGATATTTGTACAGTACGGCTCCGGCCTCAGCTCGGCTCAGCTAATTCCCCTTGGTGGCTTTGGGAGACTCGTTAGGATTCTGCCTGGTTGGCGTCACTAAGAACCAACGGCTGCCGTGAGGACCAGAGCGAGAGTGTGATGTTTTTAAGATTCACCAAGAGCAGATCCTGAACCCATGCAGAGGAGGCTCCAAGCCACCGTGTGGGCTGGGCTTTAGATTTAATTCATGTTGATATAGTCGGTGGAGGTTTAGGTGAGTTTGTCTCCTGCCTCACAAACAGCTCTGGATGTGCAGCACACGTCCTCTCTTCCTGCTATTTTGAAGCCATTTCCATATGTTTGTGACAATAGATTTTCACCATCTGCTCTCAAACACTGGTGACATTTTCACATCAGAGGTTGTTTACTTTTGCAGAAGCTATTTTTTCTTTGCTCTGTGCTACAAAACCCGCCTCCTCTGAAAAAGGTTAATCTAGCAGAAATGAACATTGATGAGCCACTTCATTGATTTTCGAGCAACATTGCTGATCCTGCTGCTTCCCTGTCCAGACCACATTTGTAGACTGATGTTGCAGCAGACGGTGCAGAGGACTCACTCTGAATATGAAAGCTTTTACTTTGTTCCACTTAATTAACTGTGGTTAATTAACTGTAATTGTAACCGTGTAGTTTTAGGTACTTTACTGATGCATTCCTTGAACAAATAGGAAAAAAATTACATCAATGAAATAATGAGGTCCTGATGCAACATGTGCACCAGCCTCTCAACATTTCATTAAGAAAACCATCAATCCATCTATAAATCACACTCAATGATACCGTTGAAATGAAACGGGAACATCAACAATATTTTAATTTATATTTTTTGTAATCAGTTAATAGCAAAAAAAGAGCCTTCACCATCCAGGGAGGTCAGATGTCTGTCCAGGAAGTGTCTCCTGGTTTGGGATTTAAAGAGGTTATTTTCTACCATCTGTGGATTCCTGTTTTCAGAGTCTGACATGTTCTGTAGATGGCACCATTAATATTCAAACTATTCCTGACATTAAAGTGCAGTTTGAACAAGAAGCTGATTATTTCTTTGACACTGAAAAATGATCAGCTGTTTTGATTCGTGTCTTTTTGGTATTTCTGGGGTAAATCAGTATTTGTTGTTGTTGGTGTAGCAAAACAGATCTCTGTGCGTGTGTCGAACATATTGCATCGTTATTTATTTCATTTACTGCATCTAGCAAAGCACTTTGTGACATTTGCTCTTTGAAACTTCACTTAGTATTAACTACAAGACACTACAAATGTTTAGATTTACATTTATTGAGGTATTGATGTACTTGTCTGTCCGTCAGTCCTTCTGCCCGAATCCTCCCCACGACTATTAAACTAACCTCTAGTTAAAACCCTTTAGTGTTAGGAGGCAGGATTTAGTCTCTGTCCATGGTGCTGAATCTCCATGTGGAGGGAGCCACCATCCATCCATCCATCCATCCATCCATCCATCCATCCATCAATGATCCATCCAATCATCTATCCATCCATCATCCATCA
This sequence comes from Brachyistius frenatus, assembly GCF_029030835.1. NCBI lineage: Eukaryota > Metazoa > Chordata > Actinopteri > Embiotocidae > Brachyistius > Brachyistius frenatus. The sequence goes on from NW_027210923.1 coordinate 269,984, forward strand.
TCCATCCATCCATCCATACATGATCCATCCAACCATCATCCGTCCATCCATCCATGATCCATTCATCCATTCATCCATCCAACCATCCATCCATCCATCCATCCATCCATCCATCCATCCATCCATCCATTCATCCATCCATCCAACCATCCATCCATCCATCCAACCATCCATCCATCCATCCATCCATCCATCCATCCATCCATCCATCCATCCATCCATCCATCCATCCATCCATCCATCCATCCATCCATCCATCCATCCATCCATCCATCCATCCATCCATCCATCCATCCAGTCACTGCTCTTACTGCATCACAGTATTATAGATTAGAGGCTCTTATTTCAGTAAGTGCTGTGCAGGGAAAAGCAAAAACTTTGCAAGGACTTAATAACGTCAATCTATAAAAAAAATAAACATAAATAATGAATCTCTTTTTACCCTTTTGAAACTTTTCCACTATAAAAAAAATTTTTTTTTTACCTGATTTTTGACCTGAGCTTTGCTAAGACAGCATGTAAGATAATAATTGAGGTCTAAACCATACAGTATAGTGTACATGTATATCAGTTAAATCCACGTGTGGTATGTTTTTAGATGCATTTGAGGGTGTTGGACACATGCAATGCAAGTAGTGACGTGTCAGCACACCTCACATCAGCTCTGCTACTCTTGGTTTGGCACGAGAGTTTTGTCTGTGAGCGTTTTGTGTGTGACAGTATCACAGGGAGTGTGATAGAAATAGAAAATAGCATCTGAAAATAGAAGCTGCTCCGCTGGCGTGCAGACTTGACTTCAGAGAGACTGAGCGATCGCAAGGAAGCAGAACAACGAGGAGCAGACGGATCTGAGGAAGAGGAGTGGTCAGAGAAATGAGAGGAGGAAGATCAACAGGCAAACAACCGGCAGGAAGGTTTAGGCAGGAACCGATTCATGGATGCAGAGATGAATACAGACATATGCATAAAGACAGATGTCAGAAAGGCAGAAGAAAATTAAAGGACAGAAACAGCAGATATATAAATAGGTAAAGAGAAGGACACGTTGACAACAATACATAAACACAAGACGTACTTTAATTATGGATGTATGTTGCAGAGAAGGAGGTTCATCATGTGAGACTTACAGCAGCTAAAACCTCCTGAGCTGGCTTGGAAGCGTTTATTTTTGGATGCCTAAATCAAACCTTCATCATACTGTATGATATGTAATGTTAAAAAGATGGTTTTCCATTCATACATTTGAGTTTCATTGACTTTAAAAGTCCGTGACGAGGAGCCCTGATTCTGTTCTGGAGGTTCATGGTGGCTCAGCACTTTCAACCTGTAACCTCGGGTATCACACCAAAACGTGTAATACACCCGTCAGTCCACAAGAGGACACCGTGTCACCCTGGGCGAGGCGTGAAAAGTGCACGCATGTATGACCAGAGTCAAAGAGGGGTAAAGGCCGCGATAAAGTCGGAGCAGGCAGGAAGTCGAGGTGGTTGGATGGAGCTCAGGTCACATGACTTTCACCTTTTTGACGGGTGTTTGAGTCTGTGAGGAAGCAAAAGTCAACGTGGATTCAACCAAATTGTGATCGTGTCACATTTAACCCAAATCTTTTCCTAAAATGTGACCTTTGTGTCCTAAACCAGACGCCATAAAGGCGTCATACTTTTCACACATATTTGTCATATTTCTTTGCTGCTCGGGTTAAAGAGTGTGAAGATCGAACAAACAAACCGAGTCCTTCGTCTTTTATTGCGATTAAATTCTTCAAAAAGAAAAGGACGGAACAGTAAATCTCCTCCTGCAGCTTTTCCTCCTTTGAAAAGGTGCAGATCTCTCAGACAGATTGGTGGATGAGCAGCTAGCTCGGTTCGCCTTTCACGCTTCAGCAGCTGGAAGAACGGAGCTCTCAGCAGGGAGGGAAATAAACACACAACTTTAGTCTGCCCAGGAATGTGGAAAGTCTTTAGGTGACAACAAAGCAAATACTACATTTCTCACTTCAGTAGCTGACTTGATGTTTCCTCACAGTGAAACAGTCACACATGTTTATTAATTGCAACAAAAAAAAAGTGTAACCACGAGATGATGAAGGATGGATTGGATGTAAATGTTAATAAATAAAGGTCATTGAATTGTTGTTTCTAAGGTTGGGTTGGGAGACAGATGGGTTGACAGAGACACAACGTGGCTTTAGGGGAGGGACAAGAGGAGGGAAAAGAACAGGGACGATGGGGTTGCCATAGAGACTAAGGATCAGTTAATGTTGCCGTAGGAGCAGCAACAGATGCTGAAGTTAATGAGAGACCACAGAGACAGAACACTTTGTGATGGTTCAGTTTCCTTCTGTTACAAAACTCTGAAATGGACATAAAAAAAACACTGCTCTGTCATTGGTTCATATAATCACATTATGTGACCTGTGGCTGTTATGTAATATCACCAATTCACCACATGAATAAATAGCAGTTGTTTTCCATATTTTACATATAAATAATACGCAAGTTTGCTCTTACGGACACCTGCTAGATGGATGTCCTCATCCTGAAGACGCAGATTTGAATAAAATAAAAAATAGCCCTTAATTATACAATATTTGGTAGTTTCTGAAACTTCAAAATAAAATCTATAGCTCTTACATCCTGTGATGTCCCCCAAGGGTTCTGTCATCAACCAAAAGCACAACATTATGGCAATACCACCCAGATTTACCTAAATGTACATCTAGAGTTTATTAATAACGAACATCTGTTTAACTGTTCCATTAAATCCTGAATGGCATTTAAAACATTTAGGTTTCCTTCTTCATCTTGTCTTCTTTTGTCAAACCTTGAAGTCCAGGAAATTCTCTCAATCTGCAATGCAATGAATGACTTGAATCTTCTCACTCACCCTTAACATCCATCCATCCCTCCAGTATTTATACCTACTTTATTGTAGCAGGCCACGAGGGGGCGGAGCCTGTCTCAGCTGACTTGGACGCTTGAACGAAAAAACACTTAAAGCTCTTTTTTTTTTATATACAGTGAACCCTCGTTTTCCGCGGGGGTTACGTTCCAAATAGAAACCGTGATAGGCGAAATCCGTCAAGTACTAACCTTTATTTTACAATTGAAATAGATAGAACTGGACATTAAATATATCTACGTTACATATAGTCGTAATGTGATTTCAATGCACGATGCAAATCCGTGAAGCAGCGAGACCGTGAAAGGTGAACCGCGTTATAGCGAGGGTTCACTGTATGTGGTTTTATTCCTCTATGACTCATCCGTTGTCATGTGTGTAAAGTGCTTTATAAATCAAGTAAAATGTTGTTTTGTACCTTTTTCTGTCAACAGTAATGACCCTGAGGTGGTGGGACTGTATTTGGCGTTTGTTGTTGCCAGGAGAATAATGCAGCAAAGATTGCAGCTGCTAACGTCCAGAAACAAACAGGAACACAAACATGTAAACAAAATCTAAAAGCAGCCAGACAGAAAACATGAAGACGCGAGACTGTCGAGGATTTTGAGGGTTTTGGTGAGAGATCGCAGCGCACAAACCTCGGTGGGAGGCAGTTAAAAACAGCAACGCTTCCCTTTTCTGCATCTTAATTATGCAAAAGAGGTCAACAAGACGAGCGCTGGTGCACGGTGAGAGGAATATCCCGAAGCAGCAGACAGCAGGCTGCACAGGAGAGAGAGGAGCAACATGTTTTCACAGCGCCGTCTGAGTACCAGACACACCTTCACCAATGAGCTCTCACTTCAGACTCCTGGCATCTGTTCAATTCTTCTGAAAGGAGTCTTTTACCGTTCACTGCAGGAATTGAAAGCTGTATTTTAAAAGAAAGTTAAGGAGAGTGAAATAGAGACTGAGCTGTCGCTGGTAGGAGAATAATCACTCCTGGAGGAGAGCGAGCAGGAAGGAGTGATGCTGAAAAGGTGCTGCAGTGGTTTGTTTTGTTTTTTCCAACCTGCCTGATGAGTGTGGCTCTCCAACAGGTGGACTGGTCCACACTGGAAAAGCCACCGGAGGCTTCATAAAGAGCTGACGGTGTTTCATTAGCAGGGAAATGACTTTGTTCAGTAACACCAGACTAAAGGAACAGCAGGGCACCAATACTGTAGCAATCGACTCATCTCATGACATTTATTTGGTTTATTAACTTTCAAATTTGGCACAAACAGACCATGAATATATATGAAAACATCGTGTTGTATAAAACCAGAACATTATTCTTAGATTGTTGAACTATTTTCCAACACAGTCTTTCACAGAGTGGTGAACCTCTCCCCATCTTCACTGCTGAGAGACTCTGCCTCTCTGAAATCATCTTTTTATACCCAATCATGTTACTGAGCTGTTGCCATGGTAACCTGATTAGTTGTGAGAGGTTCGATCAGTTGTTTTCTCATCTTTCCACAACTTTTCCAGTCTTTTGTTGACCCTGTCCCAACTTTTTTGAGACGTGTTGCTGCTATCAAATTCAAAATAAGCACATAGTTTTCTCAAAACAAAAAGATTTCTCCATTTCAATATTTGATGTTTTCTTTAGCCTATTTTCAATGAAACTTCAGACTGAAGATTATTGAAAAGTATTTAATGTACTGATTCATTCAGGCTCCTTCAAGGATGAAATAATTACATTTGATGAAGACATCAGTTTGTCCATTCATAAATAGCTGACTGCACGACTTCGGCTCTATTCGACTCTGAACCAACAAAGATGGTGAACATGTTAAACATAACCTGACAAACATCAGTATGTTGTTGTAAGTCAGGTTCCATCTGTATGTTGTGCACATTTTCAGCAAATTTGGAAAACAAAATGTTGGGAGTTTGGTTGATGGAGACGAGATGCTGGTGCTGATTGGTACCTTTAAACTATTGCAGATCCAGAGAGGACGGACCTGACGGAGTCTCAGTCAAACCTTAAACACTGAAAAGAAAACGTGGTACTTCTGTTTAGTGTTTCCTCATCAGTCCACACTGCACTGCTTTTCTTTGTCTTTGAAGTTGGAGCAGTTTCATTGGACGT
>NW_027210923.1:280000-328371 GCF_029030835.1 Brachyistius frenatus
TGTCCACTGTCTGTCTGTCTGTCTGTGTCTGTCTGTCTGTCTGTCTGTCTGTCTGTCTGTCTGTCTGTCTGTCCACACCGCTCTGTCTGTCTGTCTGTCTGTCTGTCTGTCTGTCCACACCACTCTGTCTGTCTGTCTGTCTGTCTGTCTGTCTGTCTGTCTGTCTGTCCACACCACTCTGTCTGTCTCGTAGGTGCGATGCTTAAAAAGTGACAGAGCCGGTAACCGTGGCGACGGGGCCATCAGGGTTCCGTGATGCAGACAGACACACGGTTTTGGGAGATGCAGCAGGATGCAGCTGATGTGACTCCGTGTGATGGATCCGGTCGACAGTCTGGTGCAGACGTGTTCTCCAAACGTGGTAACAGGCTGCCTTTTAACGGTGTCCAAACACGTCGGCATCAGCAGCAGCAGTCGGAGGTAGATGGATGTCTGGACTGAAGGGAGGAAGGAGACCAAGTCAGAGCAGATATGAACCCATTTATCATTTAATATGTCAGACATACTGCAGACAAACAGGCTGCACTTTTTAAGACATGATATTGTCCTTTTATTCCCCTGAAGAGACCGAGCGGCAGACATCAGTGTCCATGCTTCTGATTCACACCGCTCAGAGATAAGATGCTCTTATCTCATCTACTTTAGAGGAACGTGAGTCCTTCTGATGGTGTTGCTCTTCTATGTGTTTTGATGATGATGAGAATGGGATGAGAGCACCCGTTGTTTTGTGGCCTTTTATTAAAACCCATCTAATCTGTCAGTAAGTGTAATATTATGACATTTTGTATGCTCTTACTTCATATAAGTGGCTGTAAAAAGCTTTTAGTTCGGATTGTTTGGATATTTCGATAAAGATTTTCCTGCATGTTGAGTTCTAATTAAAGTGAGAAGAGAGCAGCAGTGAATCACAACGTCGACTAACGGAAAGAGTCCCGCTGCCACTTTAGAGGAGGATGTCCAACAAGTTGTTCATACCATACCATGTTTACCTCTAAAAGCCGTTGTCGTTGCTGTTCTTATGTAAAGACTTGATCCCATTGAAACCAGCTGAGTTCCACTTTGCCTCCGACACGGCCACCAGAACTGATCGCAGCCATTTTACACAACGCTCGTGATCCCACCAGACACGCTGCAGCGCGTTTTAGAAACCTTCCCGAAGCACCGCCGAGCTGCGTGCAGTACATTTTTGACAGAAGCGGTCTTAAGCTGCAGAAAGAAGATTAACAAGGCAGAATTTTTCCAACTAAAACACCCCATTAAGACTCACAATCATGAATCACATCACGACATCAATGTTCCCCCCCGCCCCCGGGGAGGGAATGAGTGTCCTCCTGATGACAGCCACAGTATGGGCAGTAGTTACCAGATAAGTAAGTATAAGGGAGATTGTTTTAAAACACAGACAACTGTCTTTAAGCAGCAAATAAATAACAATGATAAACACAAAATGAAGTACAAAGAAAACATTTATCAATACTGCTCTCCCACTCTAGAGGCACAAAAATTAAAAGAAAAATGACGAAACCTGTTAATCTGAAACACTCCAGGTGGCGACTTAAGATGTGCAGAGGACGAAGCAAAGCGGCATCACACACGCTTGGAGACCACGAGAAACACTGCTGCATGAAATAGGAAGTACAAACAAACACTTTCACCAAATTGAAACACCGGCCAGGCAATCAGGATCGAATGGTGTAAAATCTGCATCCCTCCTCTACTCAATACTTGTGTGAACTTTTGAAGATGACGAGTCAAACAGGCATCACCTGGGAAAAGCACAAAGCGAGCTGCGGAACATTTCCGTGTTTTCCCCGTGTCCTAAAGCTCCTGCTGCGGCCTGATCGTTACTGACACGCCTCCTGCTGTGCGTCTCCTTACACATCCTTGAAGTCAACCTCATGTTGGGTCACCAAAATACCAAACCTGCGTGCAGCGTGAAGAAAATGCCACTTCCCTGAAGCAAAGGCCCGCTGTGTACCGTACGCTGTCATGACAACAGCCGAGCTCATATTCTCCTGCACGATGTTCTGCCCTCGTGGACGTGGCAGATCAGATGGAAAGCTATCAAGAGGCTTCAAAACAACAGGTCAGCCTTCAAAAAGCCACAGTGACAGCAACACATGACGGGGATGTTCCTCCTTAACAGGACATGTCTGGCTGCCGTGTTGTGATGCTGCGACTGGTCGGTAGAAATGATCCTTTTGGGCTCAGTTTGAATGGAGTGATGACAATTTATCTGGTAAGAAAGCAAGCCAGTATCACAGGAAAGCATGAAACAGACACGCCGGTCCACGACAGCAAACGTGAGATTGCCACGCTTCGGGCTGTCTAGGCGTGAAAGTTGCACGTTTTGTAAGCGTGAAACTTACACACTGGCAAAGTTTCATTTTCCTGTAAGTCACATGGCTCTAAGCAGGCAGTCGGTTTCATTTTCACCCAATACCGGAAAAACGTGCAACTGTCACGCCTAGATAGTGCAAAGCGTGTCTATCTCACGTTTTGCTATAGTGGACAGCGTGTCTATCTCACGTTTTGCTATAGTGGACAGCGTGTCTATCTCACGTTTTGCTATAGTGGACAGCGTGTCTATCTCACGTTTTGCTATAGTGGACAGCGTGTCTATCTCACGTTTTGCTATAGTGGACAGCGTGTCTATCTCACGTTTTGCTGTAGTGGACAGCGTGTCTATCTCACGTTTTGCTGTAGTGGACAGCGTGTCTGCCTGTTAAAAATCATTGGTTTCTGCCAACGTTCAGCCTTCAGTCCAAACCGACAGCCACAGGAATGCCTGTAGCCGCCAGCTGTTTTCACCCGGACTGGATACACACACACACACACACACACAGCACACACACACACACACACACACACACACACACACACACACACACACACACACACACACAGACACACAGACACGCACGCACACACACACACACACAGACACACACGCACGCACACACACACACAGACACACACACACACACACACACACACACACACACGCACATACACACGCACATACACATACACTTGCATATAAAGCTCAGCCCAGGACAACAAGCCTCTCTCTCTCTTCCCCCCCACCCCTCCTTTTCCATCAGATTCTGACCCTTGCCTTGAAATGCATGCTGGGTATTCTCAGATGATCCATTTATACTCACTTTAATTCACTCTTTGACTTCATATTTTGTTCAACATAACCACGTAAAGCCATTTGGTAACGCAGATATGGATAAAAAGATGAATTTCAGGATTATGATCACACCGTGACAGATGTCCATCGGCACTTATTCCCTCTATTGAAACTTTACTTCAGGCTCTTGATGTGTGAAGCAGGTCTTTCTTCAAGTTTGTTCACCACATGTTAAACAGCAACGACTCACATGGTCGTATGACCGAGGACTGAGAGGCTGTAGTTTTTAAAGAGGATGTGATGAAGGCACTTCCTGCTGAAAGTTTCAGTTTTAGTGTGATTTCATTGTAAACTGCAGTTTTTGGTGCGATCAGGACATAATGATCTGAAATGGAGCTGAAAATGTTTCTGTGCTGGAAGCCGAACGCTCGCAGGCTCGACTCAGTGTTCATCGGATTTAGCCTGAAGAGAGTGTGTGTGTGTGTGTGTGTGTGTGTGTGTGTGTGTGTGTGTGTGTGTGTGTGTGTGTGTGTGTGTGTGTGTGTGTGTGTGTGTGTGTGTGTGTGTGTGTGTGTGTGTGTGTGTGTGTGTGTGTGTGTGTGTGTGTGTGTGTGTGTGTGTGTGTGTGTGTGCGTGTGTGTGTGTGTGTGCGTGTGTGCGTGTGTGTGTGTGTGTGTGTGCGTGTGTGCGCGTGTGTGCGTGTGTGTGCGTGTGTGTGTGTGTGTGTGCGTGTGTGTGAGCATGCCAGGAGTGTGGGGAGTGATTCTCCAGATGTGAACAGATTCAGTCTGACAGACAACGAGTTCTCTTCACCAGCGGCTTCACTCTTCCTCTGTCTCCTATATATTCCCATCATCCTCTTCCTCCTCTTTGACTCTCTCACACTGAGCACTCAGATTGGAAATGATGTCGGACACACACGCTGAGGTGCATGCAATCAATCATCTTCTCACGTGTACACACAGTTGTTGGTGTTTGGATTTATTTATCCTTCTTTCATCTCAGTGGTTTTTATCTTTGAATCTCAGCCGCTCACACAGCCGAGCAGAAGGTGTCTGCTGCTGTGCAACGACAACCGTGTAAGTGTTTGTGACGGAGAGACGGCCGAACAGACATTTTTGTATTTTACATTTACGACAGCATCGCGTCAGACAAAAGAGAAGATTAATAACCGTCAGGGAAGTGTCGTATAAAGGATAGATTTACAGGAGTTCATGTGTGGAGAGGTCTCCAGTTTAAATCAGATCTGCCCCTGCAGCCTCCCTCAGCCCTCACTCCATCCTACCCCAGGGGGGGACACTGTGTGTGTGTGTGTGTGTGTGTGTGTGTGTGTGTGTGTGTGTGTGTGTGTGTGTGTGTGTGTGTGTGTGTGTGTGTGTGTGTGTGTGTGTGTTCACATTGTGCTTTTTGCCAGGAGACAGAAGAAAAGGGGGTCGAAGGGAGAAAAACGTGGAGTGAAAGAGAAAACGAGGGGAGGAGGGGGCTTACTCACTCCACCACAGTGGGCGGAGTCTGGGAACTGGCAGTGGCCAATCGGGGGCCACAACTGGGTCACATGACAGGTGGAATAATCAGAGAGAGAAGGAGGGAATGAGGGGGAGAGCTGCACATAGAGACCAGCCTCAGTGTGTGATTGAGTTCAGAGCAGACACACACACACACACACACACACACACACACACACACACACACGCACACACACACACACAGCACCTGATTGACTGAACACAACACAACAACAGGCAAAACAACAAAGGACATAAGTGGTGAAGATTAGCTCTGGACACCTGGGACGGAGGCGGACTCAGACTTGGAGACAGACAGAGAGGAGAGACAGCATGTCGTCTCTCTCCGATCAGCAGCCCGGCTCTCCTTTCTCAGAGTACAGCGAGCTGTGTAAGGTGCCGTCGCTGTCGCCCGCCGGGCCGGCTCAGAGCTGGGACTGGCAGCACCCCTCGGGGCTGGACATGGGCCCCCCCAGGGACCCCCTCAAGGGTCCCCCCAGGGCCCTGGTGGTCGGCTCTGGACCTTTGGCCTCAGCTGCACTCACGGATGAAGACAAGCTGTGCTTCTTTGAGCAGCCGGGCCGAGGCGGCGTGGAGGCGGAGCTGAAGGTGCCGGGCAGAGGAGGCATCTCCGGGAGCACCTCGCTGGGTAACGCCTCGCTGGGCAGCGCGGGGGTGAGCCCCGACAGCCCTCTCTCCTCCTCCCCATCCCCCTCCCCAGCCTCCCCGGGCAGACTGCCCTCTGCCCTGGGGTGTGGTGTCAGCAGCAGGGGCTCCCTGCCGCCGGTTCCTGGATGCCCTGCCCGGCGCTTGGAGCTGTCCTCATCCACCGCTGGGATGCCTGCACACTCGATGGGAGCCTCACTGATGGAGGCATCTCCAGTAGATGGAGACTTCCCATCCGAACCATGGAACAACTCCAGTTTTGCCGAGTCCAGCCCGAAGGTGGCCATGCCCCAGGTGGCTCCGAACTACTGTGTCATCGGAGCAGTCAACGACACCCACATGGAGACGGGTGGGGTGGCGTGGCCGGAGCCGGGGTGGCGCTGGGGGCCCGACAGCTATCAGAGGGCTCTTCAGGGGACAACAGTGAGGAGGAGGAGGAGATGGAAGAAGAAGAGGAGGGGATGGAGCCCTGTTTCATGGGGCGGGCTGACCAGCAGAGGAAGGCCATGAGGCGGGCGATGTCTGAATGTTCCCACCTGTCAGTCCCCACCAGTCTGGAGCTTCCTGATAAATACCCAGGTGGAGACGGGGCGGGGCCGGACCAGCTAGAGTCACCCATGGGTGGTCCGCGCCGCTCGCCGCACTCCATGCAGCGCTCGCTGACGGTCGCAGAAGATCAGCCCCCCACCCCGCCGCCCACCCTCTCGGCGGCCGGCGCCACGCACACCGACCTGCGGCGAGCCCCGCCCGAGCCCCGCCTCTCGCTCTCCCCGTTCCCGCCGCTGAGGGACAACGGCGGGGGCTTCCCTCTCTCACCGTTCGAGGACCCAGCGGAGGGCTTCAGGATGGAGAAGGAGCTGGGGGGCATGGTGCTTCCGGTGCCCCTCAGCCCCAAAGGGTTCGGCTCCGTGGACGGCAGCCCTGGAGGGGAAGCAGGTCCCAGATCGGACCGCGTCAAAGAGGTGGATACTAAACTAAACATGAGTGCAGGTGGAGACTTTGGAGCGGGCAACATGTCAACAGTGACGGGGGGCTCCGATGATGGAGATCTTACCGCTGCTGGTTACGCCAGCCTCAGCTTGAACTCCAGCACGAACCCCTTCATCACAGCGGATGGTAGGTGGAGACCAGACTCTGGTTTGTTAACGCTCAAAATTAAATGCCAGATATGAGCTCCGTGGATACAAACAATGGGTAGACATTCAGCAGACTGCAAACAGGTAGATTGGACTCTTGGCTTTTTGGTCATTGTATTTCCTGTTGTGTGTGTGTGTGTGTGTGTGTGTGTGTGTGTGTGTGTGTGTGTGTGTGTGTGTGTGTGTGTGTGTGTGTGTGTGTGTGTGTGTGTGTGTGTGTGTGTGTGTGTGTGTGGTGTCTTGTTGGAACTAGGGGTGGGGTTTGTTACGGGGGGGGGTGCAGCATGCAGGCAGGAAGGTGAACGGAGCAAAATGAAATCTAGATTGAGAGCTGTTCTCTGTCTGGATTGTCGTAAACCAACCTCTGAAGCTACTGGAAGGTGATGGAAGTATTATAACGATCTCTGTCTGTATAAACGTGTCAAGATTACGGGTGTTTGTGGTCTGTTAATGAAGGCGATGATTCAGCGTTTGAGTGCTTGATTTATTGACTCCAGCCGGTGTCGAATCAGATCAGGTTTTCTGGTGGAAGCGTTGAGGGCTCGAGGTTGGAGAGAGCTACAGAGGCAGGCTAAAAGTAGGAGTGTCAGCCGGAGACGGAGAGTGAAAGAGAAAGAATGAAAAGCTGAGAGAAGTCGACAGCAGCAGAGCCGCCCCCCCGCGGGCTTCTCCACGGCCCATCATGGTGTCTGTCTGGTTGTGTTGGTCAAACGCAGCTCCAGGTTCACAAACGGAGGGAGTGAAGACAATGAGTTATTGGAGTGTGAATACTTGGAACAACAGGTATGTTGTCTTGTTGCGTTTGTGCACACAGCTGTGTGTGTGTGTGTGTGTGTGTGTGTGTGTGTGTGTGTGTGTGTGTGTGTGTGTGTGTGTGTGTGTGTGTGTGTGTGTGTGTGTGTGTGTGTGTGTGTGTGTGTGTGTGTGTGTGTGATGCAGCATAATAAGCTTGCAGCAGGAGGTTGTGTAGTAGGCGACTCTCCAGCTGACACTTGGATTCAGGGTCAGGAAAACGCAGCTCATTATAACTAACGGAGGCTCCGTCTTTGTCCGCTCCTTTTTCCCCGTCCTCCCTGCTTCCTTCATTTCCAGTTTGTCTCCACTGCCGTCTCGGTCCAGCTCTGTCTTCTGTTCCTCTGAATGCTCATTAAACTCCCATTGAGGGCAGGCAGAGCCAAGATGGCTGAAAGCGGGTCGCGGTCACGTCGAACGATGACCAAAACGGGGTCACTGAGTTGGAAACGCGGCCCACAGCAGCGATGCTCTTCATCACGACGGTCTCTCTTTCAGCTCGTCTTCATCTCACACTTTCTCCTCTCTTCTCTTTGTCTCTTTCTTCTCCTCTCTGCTGGCATGCCACAGTTGTTCCCACCGCCTGCCACAGATCTGAGTCTGGAGTATTAAAGGGGAGGTGATCTTTATTCCCCCCCCGAGGTCCAACAAGAGCACGGCAGAGTCATCTGGCCCGAGGCTGTGTGCTTTCTCACCAAGGTCACGGAAAGATTTCTGAAACTCCTGCTGTTGTGTGAAAACCTTTTATAAGCTTAAAAATACATCCATGTTATTCTGTTTTCCTCAAAAGGGAAAAAAAAAGCCAAGCGGGGATGCGATGAAGGCGACGCGTGAAGCTCCATCGAATGAGCTGTGAACGTGCAGCTGTAACTGGGACTTAGCTCCATCTCTCCTGTGGGGTTGTGGGGAATTATGATAAGCATATTGTGGGGTTCGGTGGGGAAGAGAAAAACAGGCATTGAAGCAAAATGCCTGGTGGGAGTGATGTAGATGAATGAAAACAGGACGTGCTGGATCTGGTGAGCCGTGCTCGGATAGATGGGGTGTGCACAGAGAATAGAGAGAACGAACAGGGCGAGAAAGATGAAGAGAAAGTTCGGTGTTGCACTGAGCTGATCCCACTTTGAAAACACCCCCAAGTCAGAGTGTAGATTTTGATTGGCGCGTCAGATTGCTTTTGTCTTGCAATTGTTTGTGGTTTTGTCACACAGTGTCCTGTCAGGCCCGATGAACTGATCGTTCCCTCCGGCAGCAGCTCCGTGTTCGGCTGTGGTGAAAAGCTTTGGGACGTGGCCATGTTTTCTTTGCTAATTGATGTCACAGCACTGGAACACAGCGCTGGCTGCTTGTTTATGTGTGAGTTGTTGTTTTTAATGTGAATACTTGTGAGAGTTTACTTGTGTACAGGCATTAATGTGTGTATGTGTGCATTTTGGCACCTTTTAACCTCGGATGCATTTTTACGTCAACACTTGCTCTCATTATAAAGAATTCAAAATACACTGTAAATACATCACACACATACAACTTAATGAATGCAGGCTAACTTCAGAATGGGTCATGATTTTTGAATAGTCAAAAAGATAAAGGCAAAAGTAGTAATACTTTACTTCCACCAGACGGTGGCAGTGATGCGTACAAAAGCTGTTTGCCACCACGATTAAACAACAAACAAAGTAGAGGTAGTATTTTCTAGGTCTGACAAGTGACGCCAATGCGAAAGTGCCACAAAGTGCAATACCACCAAAGGCAGCTAGGGGGCTGGCTCCATAAGGACTGTGGCTCCACAGACTCCCTTTCAACTCTGTGAGATTATATTCTACGGTACAAAACAAGAGAAACGTGCAGAGATGACTACAGCCGGGTAGCTAAAGCAGATTACTCAAATGTAGCATGTGTTACATGTTTTTATGGTTGTGCCTCCTCTGACCACTGTTGGTACAGTAAGAACTCATAAGTGTTGATGAGAACTACTTCTCCACAAGCTCCGACTCGGTGGTCTGGCCATAACGATTTTCTCAGATCTCTCAGATCTTTAGACCCTTTCAGACCTTTGTGATGGAAATCGTGGAGCAGAGGTGGAGAAGGCAGAGGAGACCGTTTTGGGAGTCAACGCAGTGATGTTTATTGGCCACAGCTCGATGGAGGAGAGAGATCACAACATGCAGCGGTGGCTGGTTGCTAAGCCTCTCTGACTACTCTCACACGGGCTCAACTATAGCAACACATTGTGTCCTCGGCTGAATACGGTCAGACAGAGAGTCAGACATGATCAACATGTGTCAGGAACAGTTAGTTCCTGAGGTCGGGACTAAACAATAGAATTTCCTTAACAACCTTGACACGTGTCGTCGTTACAAGAACGGTCCTCACTTCATCTTTGATTGGTGACTCATTGGTTTTTCCCACAGACTAGACATAAAAGTGTTCGTAGCTTCCGGGTCTGAAAAAATTAGGCCGATGCAGAAGTGTCTTCAGCTGCAATACCAGCGAGTGCCACTAGAGGTCGGCTCCAAAAAGCCTCCGGCTCCATAGACTCCCATTCAACTTCTCTCATCAAATCCAAAGTGAATAAAATGTGTCCATCAGTTCTCTCGGTGTTGTTAGCTAAAGTCACTCCTTCTTCTTAGTTTTCTGGAGGTCCATCTGAAAATAATCCCTCATTCATTAGAAAAGAAGATTCAAGAAGACCTGCTTTTGGGGGCGTGTCTGTTTGATTGACAGGCCTGTGGTGCAGTCAGGTTACAGCTATCGGTGGGCGGGACGTAGTATCATCAGGTTACCAATCAGATCGGTCAGATCCACCGCTGGCTCCTCCCCCAGCTCGTCCAAATATGGTCACTTCCTGCTCCAAACCGCTCCGAACTAACAAAGATGGTGACGGACAGAATCTGAACTGGAGGATTCATAACGTTCATGAACCAACGAGTGACCTCGCTGAAGAATGATGACATCACTGATGGATGATGCTTGATGTTACCACAGAGTGCCATTACATCCTAAAGGACAGATTGTCTAAAACTAACAATATACACATGTTAAGCTGAGACAAACAGTGTGATGGCTAAAACATAAACCTGCAAATCAAAGGAGATGAAACTAAGTGAAAACATTATTCAGACTTCTGTAAGACAGCTCTCAGACTGGACAATAAATCACAAAGTCTACTTCACGACCACTTCAAAGTGTCATGCGTGTTTGATGTGCCACCGAAGGGCAGTGATGGAGTGGAGCCTTCACATCGCTGGGAGTGTTGTTGTTGTGAAGGCTCAGCCACACAGCTCGTGCTGTGGACTGAAGAGTGACACGGTTTTAATGGGACGGTGTCTGTAAGAGCTCATTAACATAATCCACTCGAGGAACCAAATGAAGGCTGCAGAATTTAGTCCTGAATAGTTTATTAATCACTGAAGCCTCAGTTGTCAGAGTTTCATCTTGAAGTGTTTGTTTGCTTCAGATTTATTATGGAAGTTCTAAGATAATGAAGCTTTTCAGTGGAGAGACAAACCTTTGT
Organism: Brachyistius frenatus; assembly: GCF_029030835.1. Taxonomy (NCBI): domain Eukaryota; kingdom Metazoa; phylum Chordata; class Actinopteri; family Embiotocidae; genus Brachyistius; species Brachyistius frenatus. The sequence goes on from NW_027210923.1 coordinate 290,750, forward strand.
GATCTGTGCAGGCCAGGTTACAGTCATGCAGACAGTCTGAACACACTGTGGAAATATTTCCAAAAAGAGGCTGTATGCGAAAGTAAATCCCAGTTTTTGCTTTTATTTCTATCTCTTAAAGAGGCCTTTAATGGGAGAGAACAGTCTGCATATTTTACCTCATTTAATACGGCAAGAAAAAACAGCCCTGTTTAGTTGAGGAGGTGCTCTTCAGGAGAGCCGAAGCTTAACAGCCCTAAATGAGCTGTAAGTGTTATCATTATGCTAATGAAACCTTCAAATGAAGAGGCTCGCTGCACCCTGATGGATGCTCATTGTTCTCCGCTGTTCTCAGCCTTGTCTCCTAGCAAAGCGAGGTAACAGTGGGGTCTCAGCAGGTCCACATCCAGCATGCAGGAAGCTGCAACACTCCTGCAACAAGAACAGCAGCGTCACTGAGAACTGACGTCTGCATGCAAGAACCTTCACATGTTCTTATTCTCACCTACTCTATTCAATCAGGTTTGCTCCAAGTGTTCAGCCCAAATTAGCAAACACTTTTAGCTAAATAAATCTGTTACAAATAGCCTGTTTTAACCATTAAATATGCATTTAAATAGCATGTTATTAGACCTAAATTCACTGCATGAATATAATGGTCTGGTCTTCATCACACATTCAGGATTGTTTCCAGTCGTTGCATCATCCTAATCAACGGAGACCTACTGTTCATTTAGAAATACTTTCACGTCATCACACTTAGTCACGTCGGTATTCATGAAGTCACCAAAAACATAAAAGATATTTGACATACTGTAAGTGTATCTCTCCTCTCGCACTTATAACTGACAGGAATTGGCTCCCCGTCTCCGTCCATCCTCCCTCAGACTACTCTGTCCAGGACTGATGCCTCCAATCACAGACTCTGTCAATAATTCATGCCCCTCAAGGGCAGACAGAAAAAGAAAAAGGCCGAGCAGAAAAGAAGGAGTGACGTTTAGATTAAAAGTAAGAATTTAAATACATGAACCTCAGTTTCAATTTTACCTGCAGCGGTGCACCGTTGTCCCAACCCAAAGCGTGAAATAGACACGCCCCTCCACCACAGCAAAACGTGACATAGCTACGCTTGGCGATGTCTATGAGTGACAGGTACACATTTTGCCGCCATCACAGACTGCCATGCGGGATGATGGGGTTCGAATCCAGGTGACGCAGTTGTTCTCTAGTTGTTTATTTTTCCGAACCCCAACCATGTTTTTGGTGATACTGGTTTGGTTCACCACAATTGTCATGTTTCTACATTTCTGTCTTTGGTTACAGTCAGTTTTATTTTTGATTCTGACTGACTAGGCTGTTCATAGCAGGATCAGCAGAAATGAATGAGTGCTAATGGACACTGTAAAGAAAAGAGCAGCTCTGTGGAGCCGAGTCCCGGAGGACAGGAGGAGTGAGAGGGATTAGTCGGTCTCTCACCTCCTGCTGGCTGCTGAAATGATTTCCATCAGTCCCTCCACAGCTGAGACTCAGATCACATTTCTGCCCTAATTAGAGGATCAGGTTGATGTCCTGAGTCGCTCCTTGTTTACAGTGAAGGACTTTGTTTGTTCTGTTCTTTTGAGGTCATTTTTTTTCTTGTATTTAGTCACCTCCAGTATTTGTGTTCACTCTGCTGGGTCTGATGTCTGTCCCTGTTCCAGCTCGCTGTATGTTGTGAGTTAATCATTCAACTCCCGTATCACTGGCTTGTCTTCCTCTTTCCTTCCTATGATGTCTTCCTTCTTTCACTGCCTTTCTTTTTAACTTTAATTACAATCAGTTTTTCATCTTTTTGTTGCCTCTATTTCCCTCACTAACCCTCGAGTGTTGGGATTGAAGACCAGCCCTCTCTTTGTCTTTGCTCCTTCTTTTAGTATCATTATTGTATTAGTAAAGTTACATTTGCTGTAAACTTGCGGGGGGAAATCTCAGTCAGGTCGAGCATCAGTGAAGTAGCACATAACTGTTTGGTCTGTTTCTTCTTGTTTGATCCAGTGTGTGATGAATCCTGAGAAAGAGAGTCTTTAAACCAGCAGGTTGTGGCTTCGACACCCAAACAGGTCTTTTAGATTACATCAGCATCTAAATGGTGATTACAGTTTTAGGAACACAACTTGTGTCTCCAGTTTGTGTTGCACTGATTTCAGCTGATATCTACTGATGTCCTTCAAACTACATTCAAGAAAAGTTTTGAATTCAATAGTTTTCATTTACTAAAACTTTACTCACTTTAACTATAACTGCTGAAATCTGTGAATTCAACTTCTCTAAAGAAGAGAAATAAATGAGCAGTCAGACCATCTGACAGATTAAACAAAAAGACAAATTCATTTGGAGGAGAAAACAGACTGTAATTGGAAACATACAGTTTGATTGTGCACTGAGGGATTGTTAACATCTAACTGTTCTAATTTTCAATTGGTTTGGATTATAAACTGGATTATTGCATGTTATTAGCAATGTTGTATTTGTTATAATGATGCACCTGGCTCCTTGATCTCAGTTTGGTGGTGTAATGTTATTTTCTTCCAGTTCAACAAATACACAATTATTCAACAGTTTCTTGGTTGTATTTTACAAGAAATTGATATATCACAAAAAGCTGGATTTCAAACATTTTTTACACAGTGAAACACTTCTGTAGTGACCTGAGGAGCGAAGAGCTGTTTTCAAGTAAAAGTGCTGTTTACCAGTTAAATGACATGCTTTATCACGTATGATAATATGGTATTGATAACAGCAGCATGTCCCACATCCTGGCTCCCATCAGGTCTCTGCAGTCAATTCAATTCAATTCAATTCAATTCAATTCAATTCAATTCAATTCAATTCAATTCAATTCAATTCAATTCAATTCAATTCAATAGTCACATGACTACAATAAAATAATGACACTTTAACCCTGCTTCTAAGATCAGTTCCAATTATTTCCATTTCATTCATAGAGCACCAAATCACAAGTCACCTCAGAGTTAACATATCAAAGTCCTTGCAACATTATTGAATACAGCAAATCAACGGTTCTCACATGAGTGACAGGTGGATCGAGATCAGAGGACTCATTAAGAGTAATTAAGAGATAATGACGTAAACACAAGTGAGGTTTTAAATTAGTGCAATATCCACTTAAAATAATTTTGGTTGCTCACCTGCATAGTTTGTTCTCCCCGTCGGGCAACATGAATGAAGATTTAAACAATTAATAGAATTACATGATAAAATGTTTGTGGTTGTTCTGCAGCGTCGTGTTTAATGTATGTTTTTCATCTTAAACTAAGTAGTGTTAACACAACAGACACACTCGACTCTCTGAGTCAGCACATTTCTCTGATGAATACTGACCAGCAGGCTGTCAGCCCCTATGTTTGAAAATACTGCATAAAATAATACATACATAAATAACAGTAGCAGGATGAATGTACTCAAATGGAAGAAAGTCAAATCTGGGATTTTATTTCTTTCTTTGCATTAAAACTGTTCTATCAAATATGATTTAATGAAAAAAGTTGCTTCGGGTATGAAATGGAGGGAATGTAACTTGCTCCTAAAAGTCCAATGTGTCGTCTTTGTATTTAAAATGTTGACACGACAGGATCCTCAAACTGGGACAGGACGAGACTCAGCTGCTCTGACCGTGTTCAGCTCACCCCGACTGTGAGGTCATCATCACCTGAGGTCACATGATGCACATGTTTCATGTTAGTGAGTCAACAAGAAGGAAATATCTCACGTAGTTTGCAGGATGTTTTGCTTCAGCAGCATCGTCCACGTTCACAGCGCTTCATCAGCAGAGCAACTCAGAAATATTCAGGTTACAGTATTAAGTTAAAGGTTTGCTGTTTTCCCTGAGTCATGATCAGTGGTATTATTTAGTGTTTTTTGATTTTTATCTAACCTGGTGAAACAACACAGTTTGCTTTCATCAGCAAATCATTTATATTTCACTTGATGTTGTTTTCATGAAATTATAACTTTGAATACGCAAGTTTATTTCTATTAACCAACACCATAGATCATAGAGCTCGGATTTGGACATGGATATTTTCTGCCCTAATCAGTTTCATTATCAGCACTGTCAGCTTTATCAGATAACATTAAACTGGGAATACTGGGTACAACAGATGGGAACAAAAAGGAAAGAAAGATAGACGTGACAGGCTGGTAAATTTCAACTGTATTGGCCTGTTCAATTATCAGCCAATTAAAATTTAAATATAAAAACATCTAAAGACAACTGCTGAGAGTGGAAACAAACATGTCCTGGTGGCTGAAAGGATGGAGAGGGAAGAAGAGGAGAAGACCTAGAGAGCAACAAGATACAGTTTATATACAGCGAGGAAGCTGAAACACAAATACCTTACGTCACAATGAATGTGATGGCAGTAGTCTGGTCGAGCAGAGGAAGCTGTGTTTGTAGGATCAGGATGAAGCAGCGGTCAGTGATGACGGAACAAATGGAGACCTGTAGCTCCGCCCACAGGGCAGAAGCTGAAGCAGGAAGTGAGCGCGACGAGATGAGACCTGCTCTTCAGATTAAATGTTTGGTGTGCAGTGATTCAGTCGATTCAGGTCACTGTGTCCTGCAGTTTTGTGTCTCAGACTGAGATCACTGAGTCATGAATAAAAGTGGCCCATGAAGGGACAAAGAACGATCAGAGAACATCCATTAATACTGAGTCTGATCCCATGTTCATTTGTCCACATACTACAGTCACACAGTGCACACTCAGACTGGCAAAAGGAGCAAACTGGTTTAAATCTGTGAGAATGTGTGACTTCATATAACCTCCATCACGGGTTCCCTTGGATGATTCTCTGTAATGTTTTGTATCGACAGTATTTATCTTCGTCAGTGTTGGTAAGAAGTCTGACTGCATCTTCTCTGCTTGAGCAGAAGCTTCAGGAGCTTCAGGTGCGGCTTTAAACCGACAGCAGCATCTTACAGTCATGTCTGAGATGAGGGTGCCACGTGTGCACCCAGAGGCCCGTTGTCCGTCTCCGTCTGTGGGCTGAGTGTCGCTGTAGTGATGGTGGGAGGACACTGTCTTTGAAACAGGCTGTGCTGGGCGTGAGTGAGTTGCACAGGTTTAATGTATGAATGGGAGTTCCCTGGAGAGCTACCTGCTTTCAGTACGTGTTACTTCTATATTATGACCCGTCTCTGTATTTAAAAGCATCTTTCTTATTCTATCTTTCTTTCCAGCAAAATCTGACAAGATGGAGAAGGCAGAGAAGAAGGAGGAGAAACCTGAAGACAGCGTGAAGAAGATGGACCTGTTCGACCCGCTGATTAAATCTGAGCAGAAGAGCGTGAAGGTCGAATTCGTGAGCAGCAAGACTCCAGCAAAGGTGGAGAAAGAGACAGAAAAGGACAAAGAGAAAGAGAAGCAGCCAGAAAAGGTCAAAGAGGAGAAAGAGGCAGACAAAATGAAGGAGACGGAGAAACAGGCGGAGAAGGTGGATGAAAAGAAGAAGGAGGCTGACAAGAAAGAGACAGAGAAAGTGGAATCGGTGCAGCAGAAGGAGGAAAAAGAGGATAAAATACACAAGGCAGAAGAATCGAAAGGCAAATTGGACAAGACCAATAAACCTGACAAGACAGAGACGGTGGAAAAAGTGGAGAATGTGGAAAAGATGGACAAAAATGAAAAGGCCAAAGTGGAAGAAAAAGTGGAGAACAAAACCCCCGAGAAGACGGAGAAGACGGAGCTGAAGGACGTCAAAGTGGAGAAGAGCCCAGAGCAACAGCCAACACCGGTCAAGCCTGATGCCCGTGATGACGAGCCGGAGAAGACAGCTGACGTGGAGACGAAGGCGACCGCTGAGGTGGAAGACACCAAGAAAGAAAAGGCTGACGCAGACAAAGACAAGAAGATGGAGAAGGAGGACGCGGTGGGGAAGACGTCTGAGGCCCAGAGGATGGAAAAGGACGAGAAGAAGGACAAAATGCAGGCAGAGAAAAAGACGGCAGAGAAGGAAGACGAGAAGAAGGACAAGGCTGCAAAAGCAGACGGAGGAGAGAAGGCCAAAAAACCTGCAAAACCTGCAGCGAACGGAAGCAGCGCCACACCGAGCAAAGAGCCGGCCGGGGCCGACAGGAAGAAGGTGAGATTTACCCGAGAGGCTTCCTCTCACTGACACTCAGCATCCAGAGAAACTTACATTGAACACTAACATGGAGCACAGTCTGTTATGTTAAACTGACTTATAGTTTGTTGTTAGACTGAAACCATTGAGGTCGCTGGGTTTTAATATAAGACATCAGAAACTCTTTCAAATCAGGCCGGTTGTCATGTCTCATTTTAAGAAGGGACGAGTGTGAGCTTCATGAAATCATCCAAATGTCCCCAAGTGTACATCACGTGAGGTCATAGTGCCTGAATCACGCTGACGTCTGCATCGAGTGGACTTTTGACTTCGACAAGAGAAATTTGAATAACAATTTGGGGCAAATCACTTGAAAAAAACGTTCATATTTTCATGTTTCTGTCTGAGACAGAAATATCACGACTCTGCTAATTAGCCAGCATGATGTTTGACATCGGTGGTTGCAGCGTAGCGTCTGTGTCAAATGTGCCTTGAAAGCTCAACTGTGTTTAACAAGCAGACAGTTTACAGTTGGGAGGTATTTACTGACGACATTCCCAAAGGGAACCGGTGTTTCTAAAAGTAAATCAACTGACAAGGTGAATCTGAAAAACCCAGAAGGTCATTAAAAAACATTTCCTGATGTTTTTAAGATCCTTTCGAAAAACGTTTTTTGCCCTTTTCTGTTGTTGTTTTTTTTTTCGTTTGCTGCATGTGCAAGTGTAAATAATTGAAATGAAATCATTGTGAGGGTCAGGGACAAAATATATCACTTTACAAAATAAAGCCTTACTGAAGAACAATGGTAAAATAAATAAATAATACACTATTTTAAGTTGAATTAATATTTTTTTAAAACTTCATTTTGAGTACAAAAAACTGCTCCACATTTTTGTGGCCCTTTGACACATGAAATAGTCCCTTGATGACGGCAGGACAGCTGAAATATTTGCTGAATACAGGCTGGTGTGTGGAGAAGAGAATGACAGGGTTCACTCTGAAGGTGAGTTTTAATAATAAAGGTCACATGCATGCTGCTGATGCTTCGGCCACTGCTTTGTTCGAGCTCACTACAAGAACGACACCCTCCCATCGACATTTAATGTCATCTATCAAACTAAAATGCTAACTATTATTTTTTAGCTCATTATTTTTATGACATGATTTGTGATTTAATTGCTGCTTGTGCTGCGGTTATCATCCATTCTCCTTATTTTTCTTTGTCCCCTTTCCTTTGCTTTCCCTCCTTATTTTGCCCTCCATCCGTCCTTGGTTTTGCGTCGCAGTCTGCTGCCGGGGCGACCAAACCGAGCGCCGCTGCCAAAACACGGCCGAGTGCTGCGGCCGCCGCCCCCACTAAACGCCCCGCCCCCTCCACCTCCACCTCCACCACCATCACCACCACCACCCACATCTCAGACAAAAAAACAACCGCAGCCAGGGCTCCATCCACAACTGCTGCTGGGCCCAAGCGGCCCTCAACCAATTCCACCGGCCGCTTCTCGTCCTCCACCACCAGCACCACGACCACACGTGACGTTAAACCCAAGGTAAGTGTCGTCCGTCAGGTCGCTCAGGTAAACACACCTGGATCCACCACAGATTGAACTGGTGGCGGTGGATCGCTCAAACCTCTCAGGAGATCAGGAGGCCACATGAAATCACATCAAGCTGCAGGTGGACTTTAACGAGGACACAGCTGACGGGTTTGACTTAAGACTGCACATTTCTTCATTTGTGTTTCATTACCTCAACGGAGTCGAGTGTTCAGACGGATAAAAACACTGCTCAGAGTTTTATGTGGGTTTTGGCTCACAAAAATCTGTTTCTCACTTGGTTGGGGAATTTGGCCATCTGATCTGTGGCTGTTAGCGTGCACAGGCTCTCAGTGTACTGAATTATAACATGCTGTATTATTACATGCTGCATTATAACAGTCTGATGAGTCAAGGAGGGGAGTAGCGGGGTGGGGGAGCAAAAGCTGCATATAAAGTCAGTCCAGAACGAGAAAGCAAAAAAACAAAAGTCATCATATGGAAATAGGTTGAAAAATGTTGATATATCAGCTGGTTTCTGCACGTGCTGATTGGTTCAAATGAACCGGAGGAACGACAGTAAATGATTCTCTATGGAGGATGAACAGACCTCAGTATATATGCAGTATATTTAGCTCAGGTTCACACCAGGCTGGTTTTACACCTCCAGCCTGACACACTGACAGATAAACATGTACAGATTATACATTTATAAATTAGTGATATTTGTAACTACAGACGTGATGGCTTATTGATAAGTGAGAAATAATGACCTTTAATCACCTACTGAGTCATCAATAAACGTCTTTTTGCAATAGTCCTGTGTTGCTGTTGGAGGAGGGGGAAGTACATCTGAGGCTGAAGACTCATTCAGGCCCTCAGAAATAGAAGCTAAGCGAACAGTCTCATCCTGATGTTCCCTGACTGGGTCGCCATGGCAATGTAAATGTTCAATTCATCAGTTTTTCGAGAGACTTGAAGAGCTTTGTGGTTTAACATCGAAGGCTTCTGATTCTAAATGATCCCCAGTCTAATCGTGAAGTGAACATGAACAAGGAGTCATTCAAGTGCAAAGAAAAGCGTTATAATCAGTGACAACTGGGCAAAATCATCTGTTTAAGCTCCAGAGTAGAGACCTTGTGCTGAGATTATTTTGTCAACATTAGTAAACGACTTACTAACCATTAATAAAGACACTAAGTGTGTTATTGGTAAGTTGTATTCAGAAATGCTCCAGAAACGTTTCACTAAAATATGTAAAATAAGGTCAGATAAAACTTGATTAATCTCTCAGTGGGGAAATTTAGTCATCACAGCAGCTTAAAAATGTCAAATTCACAAAATGAATCTTTGAGCTGAAATGTGTCTGTGAACATTTGGCTGAACGGACGGCAGCAGCCGGACACTCGTGTTGCACTGTGACCCAGTTTGATGCTGCTTTGATTTCCTGCTGCTCGTTCGGGCCTTCGTTCCTTCATCACTCATTTCTTTCTCCTCCCAGCTGACGTCTCCCTGCTTCTGATTTGTTCCCCTGTTCACAGACCACCACAGAGAAGCGCCCCCCGGTGTCGAGGGCCAGCACCACCACCTCCAACCAATCTGCAACCAAAAATGGAAGTGCAACCACAGCAGCCAGTAAAACCACCGCATCAGCACGCACAACAGCATCCACCCGCACCACCTCCACCACCTCTGCTGCTGCAGCCAAAAAACCTCTGGGTTGGTTCATGTTCGGCACTCTTTTCATGAATTATTCCAGATTTCTTCTCACGCATTAATTTAAACATCTTCTGTGTTTCAGCCTCAAAGATGGACAGCAAACCAGGAGAGGAGAAGAGGTCCAGCACTCTGAAGACCTCCTCAGGTGTGACAGCGCTGCAGCACATTACCTCATTAAGGGATGCTTTTCTTACAGGTTGCAGAAGAATCTACTATTTATGGTAGAACATTCATATTCTTGCCGGAGTAAACTAATCTTTACAACAAGGGTACATTTAGATGATTCAACCGGGGCGTTTTTATATCAATGGAGTTGCTGCAAAGACCTTAAAGAGGAGAAATATTAGGGGGAAAAAGGTCTAAAACAGTTAGAGTCAAATTCAACTTTTACCGTGTGAACTCGTCCACAGTGTTATCAGTCAACTCTTACAGGTATTTATTACTTGACACTGATGGAATTCAAATGAAATCACACAGATAGAAATGAATACAGAATAACAACATGTTCGTCATTCATCTAAATTGAACACGTACAGTTAGTGATACGGTGTCACAGTATGATCCAGACGTGAGGACACATTTCTGTTTGTACTCCTGAAACGAAAGCCGTGTCCAGTATTTCACATATAAAGCGATGTTTTCGGTTCCCCTCTGACTCTCCCTCCGTCTTTGAAGATATGCCCGTCGTCTCTCTTCTTCACGCTCCTCTCCTCTAATCTCTTCCTCAGTTTCTCCTCCTCTCTCTCAGCTTTACTCCTCCTGTTGACAGATTAGTTTACATGTAGGCACCGGGAGAGCTGTCAGCAGGAGTCTGACACCTCAACACGCTCGGTCCAACCGTGACAATGGTGGCTTTCCACCAAAAGTCTGCAGAGAGTTTAAAACCTTGACGGCAGCAGCCTGTGGATTACCGTGCGCTCGCTGCTCCTGCTGATGCAGCCGCCGGTCGTTTAATCTGCTCCAGTTCACACACAAAAAGTCAAATTACTCTTTAGAAACACGGAGGCGATCAATTAAACATGTCTGAACCGGAGCTGGAGATACCGGAGAGGCTCTGTGGGAGGATTGACAGCAGGACACGTGGTTCAGCACGACTCAGCACTCTGGAGAAAGAGCTGGACGGAGAAATGAATGAACGGATTTATTGGTGCCGATGTTGCAGTGCAGCGAGAATCAAACTTCTTTAAATACCAGGCTGCTGCTCTCACAATGTGGAGTTACTCTGTTGTTATTTGATCTGCTCCTCTACTGTACCACAAACTTGTCTTCGTCACCGACACTCTTAAAGTTCGACTGAGCTTTGTGTCACTCTGACCTACTTTCTGTTTTACTCCTATTTGTTTTTTTTCCTTTTTGCTTTCTCATCTGGCGCTTTTGTCATTTCTGTGTCGGGTTCACGGTGACAGACGAGGTCCCCTGTGGTTTGACTTTACTCTTTGTGCAGGTGTGAGTGAGTTTCTGAGTGAATAATAGTCTTCAGCTGTGTTCATGCATGCTAAATAATCCAGGTAGTAAATTCCAGAAAGTTGAATCAGGTCAGCTCGATCTGAAGTTTAGTGGGAGAAACGTTCGCTCTCCGACCTTCTGCAACTCTGCTGCTTATAAAGTTTAGGATATTTGTTGTAAATGAAATGGAACTAAACTTTGAGTCCAGGTTGAACTTTCTAGAATACAGTTGACGTAGTTTTGGTCCCAAACAAGTCTCCTCTCGTTTATGTTTTTATGATCTCAGCTGGGAATTTGAACTATTTGAATTGCTGTAAGCATCACGTAGTCCATCAGTGGACCAAACTACAACGACCACGTCAAGGTCTTTATGGTTCATATTTAGTTTTGTGTAGGTAAGGTTAAGGGTCAGTTTTATTTGTGTGTTAAAAATCAAAGTTCATTTCACGCACTGCTGACTTTCAAACATCAGCTGCAGCTGAAGCCAGCAAGATACAGCTCGCGTGACAGAAACGCCTTCATTCAGAAGAAGCCCCGCCCCTACTCAGTGTCCGCTGCTGTGATTGGATGTTTCACTGTCAGTTAGTCTTCAACCTGAATCCTGGTTCTGGTTCTGGTTCTGGTTGGACTCTGCAGCGAGCACTGACAACACATCACTGCATCTTAGAGTCCGCCTGAAAATCCTGATTGTTTCACATGATGGGAAAAATCGGATTAATTTTCCTGCTGAGAGCCACATGAGAAGAGTGACACCTCAGTCAGTGAGTTAACGTACGGAGCCGAGCCAGAAGGGGATTATCTTATTTTAGCAAGCGACAACAGTTAACCTGACTTTGTCCCAACACCACAAATACACCAATCAACACCTGTAGAGCTCAAATTAATACTTAATGTGTTGTTTGTTTAATATGGACAGAAGCAGACATGTAAATTTACAGAGTTTACTGTTCATATTTTGACTTTCTGGGTGAACAGCTGGGGGAGCAGCTCAAGGACTCAGTGTGTGTTTAATGAGCTTATTAGTTATTTGTTATTAAACTTAGAGTCAAGCTGTTTCCACCTTCATCTCCCTCCTAATTTAATTCCATGTATTTATCTTCCTCTTTGGAAGCAGAAGGCGAGACAGAAACAAAGTGATGGAATTGAATTTAAAACACAGAAACTCTATAAATCTGTGTGTCACTTTTCTCCCTCCAGCTGACTCCACCAAGCCGAAGACCGCCACCACCCCCCGCAGCACCGCCTCCGCCGGCGCCGCCCCGCGCCCCCGCAGCGCCGCAGCCAAACCGGCCACGACCTCCTCCTCAGCTCCGGAGAAGAAGCCCCTGGTGCCCCGCGTCCCCCGGGCCGCTTCTTCATCCACGGCTACCATGGCAACCGCCTCCTCGAGGGCTGCGGCCCGGCCCAGCACGGCGCCGGGCCCCGACGTCCGCAACGTCCGCTCCAAGATCGGCTCCACAGACAACATGAAGCACCAGCCTGGAGGAGGGAAGGTAGGTCCGACCGGCGCCGCCGCAACACGTCCGCCATGTTTTCTCTGACGGACTAACAGGAAACCAACCTGCAGGCTCTCTGATTTAACTTCTGCTGGTTACCATGGTTACTCTTCACGTTTATTTCTCTTCAAGTTCTTCTCTTGAGGGAACAACGTCTTCCTCTTTAGATTTAGATTTAACCGTTGAGTACAACTTTGTCACATTCATTCCAAATAAGGTTTCTATATTTTTACATTTTACATCTCATAGTGTTTGGCTCTGTTATTTTATGTTCTTCCATTATTTTTCCATCTCTTATTTAGGCCCCATCCCAACTTCTCCCTTTGGCCCTATCCCTACATTATTTGGGGACCCAGGTAGGGTAGTGTGTCCTGTTTCTTTGAGGGATGGAGGGTTCGAGGTCATCTGGCCCTCCAAGCAGTGTTTTCAGATGCAGACTCCAAACGGAGTTGTTGAAGAATTCTTTGCAACTGAAGCAACATAACATGAAAATGTTCCAAAAATTTATAGATTTTTTTTTTTTTAAGAATATTTTTGAAATCAGAAAGTGCAGCTTTGGGATAATAAATCTATATCTGGTTGAAATAGATTGAATAAAGTCTTGTTTTTTTTTAGCATTAATAGCAGATTCTCTTAGATCTTACTGTATACTTCCATAAATTTAATTATAAAATTCCTGAGTCTTATAAACGTATCAATGATTAAATTTGGAAAATTGCGGCTCCTGTTGACGCAAAAAGTCATGTCCCATTTTCTTTATTTAAGATTTGTATCCCTTCTAGCTCCGTCCTGAAGGACCACTAACCAGTAGAGGGCGCTCCTGAGCCAGGGGTGGAGCCCCGGGGTGGGAAATGGGATTGGGCCTTCATTTTTACGCGTTTATTTTCAGCCATTGCACCCACTCTCTAAGCCTTGGTTGAAAGTCTTCAAGCACGCACGTGAAAAACGGAGAAAAAACCCGAGGAAGTCCTCGAGGTCTTTCTCCTCCATCTCCGTCTCCTACTCCATCTTTCTTTCTGCCCTTAACATTCCCTCCGCCTGATTTCTCCTTCATTTCATCCTCTACTTCACACTCGACTATGTGCACTTTGACCTCCTCCTCCTCCTCCTCCTTCTCCTCCTTCTACTCCTTCTCCTCCTGCACCGCCTCCTCTTCCTGTGTGTTGTTACAAGGTGCTGTCGTTGACCCGGGTGGGCTTGTCTCCCCAGGTGTCATCTGCCTCTCAGATCAAGGGCGTCGCCTCCAAAGAAACCAGCCAGGGCAAAGTGAGTTCCCTCCCACCCCTCCCCAACCTCCCCACCTTCCCCACCAACTCCATCTCCTCTTTTATTTTTGATATAATTTGCTGTTTTCTTTCACCACGCTTCATATTTTATGTTCCTCAGTGAATTTGAGGACAGACTTTTACAAATTCAAACACCCACAAGATCTTATATTGTCACATTTTCAGACATTTGTCGCCTCCTGGTGACGCAGACAGTCGTGAGATTCCTCTGGAGGAAACAGTTCTAATTACATGAGCGATCGTTTTATTTTGTTTAGACAGAGAAGCTGTTAATTAACATCCATAAAGACATGAAGGTGATTAACCTTGATTACAACGCTGGTTTTAGAAGATCTTTGATGCTGGTTTGGTATTCAGTGTCAGTATTACATTTATTAAAAATGGTATTAAGTGGTCACTTAATCTAGCAGATGTCATCAGAAACCACTGTTACAGAAAGTCTCTGTTCAGATGTATAACTTTAAATTACAAAGGTTTTGTTACCGGAAGTCAACCTGGTAAAAAAAACAACAACAGATAAGTAAAGTTCCCACAACGACATGCAAAACTAAACTTATTCCAAAATGAGTGATTAAAGACATGTAATGCTGTTTTTACTTGTATGGGAATTACATCATTTTGCATTTACAAACATACCTGAAACACAATGAACATAAAATCTGACATTTGATGGATCATTAAACTCAAGTAAGTTTTAAGGTGTTCTAAAAAAAAAAAAAAAAAGGACAATAAGACGGAACAAGAATTAGAAACACTGCAGCATGCTTGTGTTAATATGTTTCTAATAAGGTGAGTAAGTGAATATGCAGGACGAATGTTTATTTATTAGCATTGTCCAGTCCCTCCAGGAACTCTCTAGAATAAAATATTAAATATTATCTCAAATATTTCTGTAATGTGCAGCATGATTATTATCAAAGGAAGTGATTCAATATTTATTATTTCTTTCTCGACTTGCAATTTTTGAGGAAATCCGCCGTGAAATCAAACATTTATGATCACAACAATAACAAAAAAACTCTGTGAAATCCTGGAGGGACTTATTGTCTGTCTGTCAGGGGTTGAAGGTCACCCCCCCTCACGGTGTCAACATTTGGAGACACGCCTGTGGATGATTATGTTGCATTAAGGTCCCTGAGTGATGCTTCTTTATCAAACACAACAGACAGTGTTGACTGGTGGGCTGCCGGTGAGGGGGCGTGGCCTGTCTTCGTCATTGCACTGTGTCCTATTGTAGAAGAGGACAAAGAGAATGTGTCTCATAACCTGAGTAATGTGGGGTTTTGTAACTTGTGTTTAATGTGCTAACAAACATGTCCTCCACTGTGTCGCTATTAAAACGTGTTGTGAGCGTCCACATCACGCAGACACGTGTTTACATGTGCTGCATGCGTGTGCTTTATGAAACGTGTCTGCTGTCTTCAGTAGCTTCTGCTTTCCTTTTCTCAAAGT
This sequence comes from Brachyistius frenatus, assembly GCF_029030835.1. Classification (NCBI taxonomy): domain Eukaryota; kingdom Metazoa; phylum Chordata; class Actinopteri; family Embiotocidae; genus Brachyistius; species Brachyistius frenatus. The sequence continues at coordinate 305,789 of NW_027210923.1, forward strand.
TTGGGTGAAACAGCTTTAATTACCTTCCAGCCCCTTTTTATTTCTGTCAATATTCAAACACAGGACTTATCATCTCAGACAGATTAAAGTTCAGAAAGTTTGTAGATGAACCTCCCTCCGTCCGTCCTTTCCTTTCTAACCCCACCTGTGATGGACTCTTCTTTTCTCCTTCTTTTTCTCTCCTCTCCTCTCCTCTCCTCTCCTCTCCTCTCCTCTCCTCTCCTCTCCTCTCCTCTCCTCTCCTCTCCTCTCCTCTCCTCTCCTCTCCTCTCCTCTCCTCTCCTTTCCTCTCCTCTCCCCTCCTCCCCTCTCCTCTCCTCCCCTCTCCTCTCCTCTCCCCTCCTCCCCTCTCCTCTCCTTTCCTCTCCTCTCCTCTCCCCTCCTCCTCCTCTCCTCTCCTCTCCTCTCCTCTCCTCTCCTCTCCTCTCCTCTCCTCTCCTCTCCTCTCCTCTCCTCTCCCCTCCCCTCCTCCCCTCTCCTCTCCTCTCCCCTCCCTCTCTCTCTCCTCTCCTCTCCTCTCCTCTCCTCTCCTCTCCTCTCCTCTCCTCTCCTCTCCTCTCCTCTCCTCTCCTCTCACTTACTGTCCTTTCACTTCCTCCCCTCCCCCGCCCCTCCTCTGCTCTCCTCCCCCCTCTTGCTGCTATGCTGTGTCCATATAGGTTCAGATAGTCTCCAAAAAGCTGGACTTCAGCCACGTCTCTTCACGTTTGGGCTCCAAGGACAATCTGAAGCATGTTCCTGGTGGAGGGAAAGTAAGTACCGCCCGGCTCACAACCGGAGCGCCGACGCACCGGCCCGTTAGTCCGAGCGTTCGGCTTCATGAAGAGGCCGGAGGGAGCAGGGCGAGGATGACGTGTTGTATTTTTATTAAAAGAAGTGGTACGACCACAACATCAGAGCTGCTCGCGGTCGGACAGTCGGAAGTTCAGAGACGGATGAGAAACTGGACAGCATGCTAGCAAAGCTTCACGTAGCAGCCGCTTCCCCAGAACCTGCTTCACTGCCCTCGCTGCCTGAACCTCCTCCTGTGTCCTCCTGTGTCCTCCTGTGTCCTCCCGCCCTGCCACTAACTTACTAAACCCCCGGCACAAATCCCCGGCCTGTGATTGGCTCTGTCTCTGTCCTCTGAACCGTCCTCAGAGGTGATGTGGGGTTTCTGATTCCTTCTTTTGGTGTCTGTCATGTTTTCAGCACACGTACAGAAAAACGTCACGGCAAACAATTGCATGTTTTTTTTACCAAGCAGGCACAACACGGAGGACACCACGAGATATCTGATGCTGCTCCTGATAATTGGAGGTGTAAATAGGGCTGGAAGATTTTTTCTTTTTTTAACATGAAACTACCAACGGACTCTTACACTCGTATTTCTTTTCAACGTGGCCCAGCTGGTGTTTAAAATGTTGATCGAGGGCTTTCTGTGACATCCAACAGGTGCAGATACTCAACAAGAAGGTGGATCTGAGTAAGGTGACCTCAAAGTGCGGCTCCAAGGACAACATCAAGCACAAGCCCGGTGAGCTGCGTTACGACCTCACTGCTCCAGTTGTTCATGGTTTTGTACACAGGACACTCAGTTTGTTAGCTACGTGTAGCTAAAGCTAATGCCGTCTGATGGCATCGTCCATCCGTCCGTCCTCCGTCCGTCCTCCGTCCCATCCTTGTGAACACGATATCTCAAAAACGTCTTTAGGGAATTTCTTCAGACATTCACTTAAAACCAGCGATGGACTGATTTGATTTTGGGGGTCAAAGGTCAAGTAAAGCTTAACCCTAATTTGACATGAATATAATACATCAGGAACGCCTGGATGAAGAGTTCGGTCGTCAAAGTTCAAGGTCACTGTGAGCTCACGTCCGTCTCACTCGTCCATCCCATTCTTGTAAACGTTATATCTCAGGAACGCCTTGAGGGAATTTCCTCAAATTTGGTAAAACCATTAACTTGGGAGCAACGACGAACTGATAAGAAGGTGGTTAAAGGTCAAAGGTCATGGTCACCCTCACCTGGCATCTACCCATGCTTGTAAACCAAATATTATAGGAACCCCTTGATGAAATTTCTTCAAATTTGTCAGAAATGTTCCCTGAGCTCTAGCAATGAACTGGTTAGATTTTGGTATTCAAAGGTCAAGGTAACTGTGACCTCAAGTCTTTTCCATTCTTGTAAACGTTATATTTCAGGAGCGCCTTGAGAGAATTTCATCAAATTTGGCACAAACATTTACTTTGAAGAACTGACAACATTTTGGTTGTCAAAGTTCACATCCATTTACCACTGTAAATGCAACATCTCAGGAACGCCTGATGTATCACAGTAAATCTCTTCAAATGTGGCAAACATGAATTTGGACTAAAGTTTAAACTGATTAGATTGGAGAGGTCATAGGTCAAGGCCACTGTCACCTCACATTGAGCCAGGCTCCTGAGCACCATATCGGGGAACGCCAAGAGGAAATGTCTTCAAAATTGGCACAAATGCTGACGTGGTCTCAACAATGGAAGTGATTAGATTTTGGTGGTCAGAGGTCAGAGGTCACGGTCACTGTGACCTCACATCTTTCCCATTCTTGTGAACATGAATTTCTTTAAATTTGGCACAAACATTCACGTGGACTCAAGGATGAACTGATTCTAATTCGGTGGCCGACGATAATTGGGAACCCCACAAAACATATATGTGGCCTTAAGTTAACAATTCAAATAAATAATGAGGATAAAAAGATTATTGTTCTTTTCTGTCCATTATTCAACACCAAAACTGAGGGGCAGAAAGTGAGATTGTGACCATATTTCACATTAATGGCAGATACGACCCTGAACGCTGGGATAGAGATCTTGTGTGCTGTCAGGTTTGAAGCTGTGTGAACCATCCATGTTTTATCTATATGGGTTTTGACACGTATGCATTTAAACTACAACTTGACTGGTTCACATAGCACAACTGTTGGGTAGTAATTCTGGTTCCGTTTGATTAGACAGTTTGAAACCACAGACAGCAGCTTGAAAATATTTAGGAAATGGTGGAAAATGGGAAACACTACTGTTGCTTGCAGTAAACATGAACAAGTAATTTACTAAAAGTATCAATTTGTATGAACATTAGATTTCATCATTGTTAGCTTAGCGTGAACAGCTGCTTTAGGAGCATGCTGAGAGGTTTTATGTTCTGTCCAGATGCTCCTGAATGTTGAAGATTGTGTCTGTTCAGTTACGTGTGCGATCCTTCCACTGATCACCTGTCTGTGCTGCAGGCGGCGGCGACGTGAAGATCGAGTCCCACAAAGTGAGCTTTAGGGAAAAGGCTCAGTCCAAAGTGAGCTCCATGGACAACGTGAGCCACTTGCCTGGTGGAGGAAACATCAAGGTGAGGTCATCATGTTCACTGTTACTCTGTCTGGAAACCATAAACTGTGTTTTAATGTCCTGTTGGAAATTGAAACTGAGCTCTGCTGAACTTCCTGTTTGGAGACAGACAATCTCACTGCAGATGAGTCGGGTTTCACAGGACTTCAGATCCACTTCCTGCAGCGCTCACGATGGAGCACACTGTCGGGCACTGGAGAGATGGGTTTGGTCCAATGCAGCTTACAGTTTAGTAACAGTGGAATAAACTGGAGTCTGTCCTGATGGAGATAAAGTGTGCATTTCATGAATCACCTTCATTATTAAATGCATAAACTGCAGATGAAAACAGTCCGTTACTGCGTGCGGCTGCACATCTGTTCACTGTTACTGATCGACAGTGGCTGTTTGTATGTTGAAGTAAATGCTGCAGTGCTTTTGTAAGCTTCAGGTCTTTAGTAAAGATCTTTAAAAAGGCCAAGAGTTAAAGCTCCTGACTTTTCTATCAGCAGTCACAACTACATGAGGTAATGATACGTTCATAAAAACATCTCGAGGAATGATTTATGAAATATTGAATGCTCTTTAATGAGATTTGACTGACAGTCACCAAACAAAAGAAGATCAGAGAAAAAAAGTGAGCAAATACAGGACACATGTTCATCACTTCATAGGTTAAGATGACAAATTATGACCAAATTAATTACTGGGTCTTTAATACTGACCTCCAGTGATTACAGCTCTCAGCAGGTTGCATCTGATTAGAAACTTTAAACGCTGCTTTTAAGGTTCATTTCCTACTGAAATAATGATCTGTGCAACCATCTGTGTTATGACTGCAGGAGCCTGAACATGGTTCATCTCATGTTCTCACACTTCACCGTCTTTAATATTCTGCATAGAAACCTTCATGAAAATCAGCTCCAAACGTTCAGGAAATAGCCTGAACGACTTCCTTTCTGAGAGTAAAATAAATCCTTCCAGGGATGGTGATGCTGTTCGTTAGCAGACTGCTGTCTGAAGGACGCTGCTGCTGGTTCGGTTCCTTCGTTCTCTGTTTGCATGTTCATATTTCAAAATGTGTACCGGGAGGAGAAAACAGTCTGAGGCTCTCCATGCTCGTTCTCTTCCACCACTGTGTTCATGATGACATCTCAAAGACGCCGGGTGGCTTCAAGCTACAGTCACGATGACGCTCACAGCCTGTCATCAGCCATCTGAAACCAGTCGGCTCCCCGACTCCTGACCTTTATCGTCTGATGCTCAGCTCCAGTGAAAGAACGCAGCGTACAGCTGGATGTAGGTTTCAGAAATCATTTAAGTTACCTAACTATTTCCTGGATTATTATTGTGTTGGCTGTTCCTGAAGCAGATAGATGGGTTGGATAAGGATGACGTCACCTGTCCCCTCAGCCTACGGCAGCCCATCTGTGTTTCATGGTCGCTGCATGATCCCATCCTGTCCTCACATCCTCATGTTCACACTCTGTTCATGTCCAGTCATCATCAGCACTGATAACAATAGCATTCAGATCATAATAACCCGTCTGAGAGAGGGTTTTATTTTAGAAATAGCTTTTGACAAGTGAAGTCTATTTTTAAAAATGATTTTGTAATGTGCCCTCTTTGTGTCCCAAAAAAAACAGGATTTAGTTGCATTTATTTTTAGTTATTTATTTTGTAGTGTTTAGAAGGACAGCATACTGTACATACAAAATATCTATATATATTTTAAATACTAGAATAATGTAGGCTCAAATAATGTCTCACACTTTGTCTCATGCTGTGTCAAATATCGATCTATTATCTAATATTCTGAATTTTTTTTTGTTACCAAGTCTCATGTAACTAATAACTAATAACACTAAAGTATTATATGTAAAAACTCTTCTTACACTCAGTGACATGTTCATTACCATGAAGACTCTCAAGTTGTTCACAGTGTCTTGGCTCAGTCACACACACACACACACACACACACACACACACACACACACACACACACACACACACACACACACACACACACACACACACACACACACACACACACACACACACACGCTGCTAAAAATAGTCCACTATTTCTGACTAAAAATAATTTGTCATTTTAAAGAAGCCAACCCCACCGCTTCTTTAATATCAGCTGTTTTTATGACATTTGTTGACATTAATAAATAGAATATCTCCGTTCCTTTAAGCCTGAAGAATCTGCTGATTCAAACACGATGTTGCAAAGTGATGAGACATATTGAAGGTGTTTGTAACTGCAGTGTTGACTGTTGAACTGTGTGTGAGGTTTAAAGCCATCAGACCTGTGATTCTGCACTGACACCGATCGGAGGCTCATTCAGGTGTTCTTACAGATGTGTATAAAGTTTTGTGCTCTTCACGTTTTACACGTTACATCAGCTTCTTTGTATGCTGCGCTCGACCTTTTCAGTTCGTTTTCTATCACTGCATTCATTGAGCATGCTCAGTTGTTCTGTTACCGACTCCAGCTCTTCTTTTTATGTTTTTCCATCTCTCTCCACCTCCGTCTGGCTCCACATCTTCTTTATCTGCCCAAGTTACATTTTTAAAAGCACTAAATGTCTTCTGGAATAAATCAGCATATACCGAACTATATGATATAAAAGACAAAAAGAGCAGGTTCAGTTGTCGGTCTGAGTGATGTGGAGCCAGGCTCGTCCATCCCCATCCCCACCGATTGACACGCCCTGCTATGTGTTTCTAGGCTGAGGGGGCCCAGGAGACAACAGAGGGGAGTGGGACTCCCCAGAGCGGCAGCCCGGCCCCGGCCCCGGGCTCCGAGCCGGGGCAGGCCGGGGGTCCCGCTGCCCAGGAGAATGGGCTGAAGGACGGGGCTCCCTGTGGTACTGAGGGCCTCCGGGAGCCGCCGGCTCTGGACTCACGCATCCCAGAGACAAGTAAGTCTGTTTGAAAGGAGGAGGGAGGAGCCAGACAGGAGAGGAAACGTAGCGCCCACTGAGCTCTAACGATGTGCTGGAGTTTCTCTTTGATCCATGTTGACCTGCATCTGTTTGTGTTCATGACGCCAGCAGTCCCCATCAGCTGATCACACCACCATCTTTTGACTTCTTATCTTGCAGGCATCTAATTCTGCTGTCCCTCTGCCCTCCTCATCTCAACTCCCCCCCTCCACACCACCGCCCCCCCCCCTCTCCTTGCCTCTCTTTTTGTTTCTCCCTTCTTCCTCCTCTTCCTCCTCCCCTCAAACCTTTCTGATGCAGATTGAGTCTTTCAAGCTCAGCTTCCGCGAGAATGCTCGCTCTCGCACGGACCACGGCGCCGACATTGTTACCTGGCCCGCCCCCCAGGACTACAGCGACAGACCCCACCCACACAGCTCCTCCCACTCTCTGCACCGCCACCATACCCACCACCCGACTCCTGGCAGCGTCTCCCTCACCGGGTCGCTGGCCTCCGTGGGCTGCGTCAGCTCCCCCTCTGCCCCCCCCCCTGCTGCTCCTTCAGGTGGAGGTCCAGGGGGGCAGCAGCAGCTCCTCAAAGGGATCTTGACCCCCAATCGAACCCCTTTTATCTGTTAATGAGAAGTTTTGAATAATCTAGTTGTTCTGTCATCTTCTTCATCTTCTCTGACATCATCATCGGTGGGAATCTGTGAAGGGAAGGTTTTCCCACGTGTTATCTTTGCGTCTTCTCCAAGCCGACTCACCTGGAAGTCATCGGGCTTCACTTGGATCCTCTTCACCCACAGCCTGGTGGTGACCTCTCTCTGACCCCCACATCATCTCTCCTCCGCATCCTCAAAAAAAAAAAAACAGCAGCTTTCATCACTTCATGTGTCAACCGATCGGCGTGGAAACGACCTCCATCGCACTCATAGCTTCTCTCGTTCCCTTCGTGACTTCAGGGGCCGTTTGTTCCCAGTAACCACTTAACTCTGCTTCAGTAACATCGGTAACTCAGTGTCCATCTCATCACCACTTCCTCTCTCACTTACCACAAACAAAAAAAAGCTGTAGGTAAATAGGCTGTTTGAACCATTTTAGGCTGTTTAACTCTTTATTCTCTGTGTTTGTGATGATGTGTTTGAGTGACAACGTTTGTGCAAAAATGAGCTTCGGTGTTCTGTTTGGATCTTATTTTTCCGTCTCTCTTCTTTCTTTCCTTCCTCCTAGTTTGATTTTGAAACAAGGTTGTATTTATTTATTGTATGTTTCTTCCTGTATGAGCAATACAGCGCCGCAGTCTTTTTTTTTTTTTTTTTTTTTTTTTGCAATAGCAGTCAGAAAATCTTGGAAACACGCACAGGTTTTTATAAAACCAAGACACACAGTGAAGAACGAGATGACACTCAGAGGGAGGGAGGATGTTAAAGGAAAGACGTGTGGCTGACAAGCAGTTCAAGGAGTTGTTTTTTGTAACATTTCTGGCAAAATAGCAAAAGACATGAAAGTTTTTGAAATGCAAACAAGGAAGTTTGGTGAAGTGGAGAAGCTTTAAGTGAGCATGCAGCCCTGAGGGAGATGTTTCAAAGCTGCAGCTCAGAGAGGAAAGGTGTCTGAAGGAGCTGTGTGTCTCCTATGTGCCTCCTGTCCTTCCTACACAACTACAGTAAACAAGGGTGACGCAGGCTCACGCCTAAAACCGCTCAGAGGGAGAGAATCACAGGAACTTGTAAATCACGCCGTCTCAATTGTCGTGTGTCGTCATGGTTTCGTCCCGTTTCAGGTGTCTGTGTGAGGGTCGTGGTAGCATGTCGTTCAGCAGCAGCTTCAGCTAAATACTAAAGAACACCTCCAACATGACGTGGCTTCATCCTCTCCTCTGGTAGCAATGCAATGTATTCAACGGTTGCCTCCGAATGCCTTCTCTAATGCACCGCCACATAGTATTCTGTCAGCCCAGAGCTGCGAGGAGCCTGTGTGCGTGATGACTCAGCGTGTTGTGGTTCGGTACCACATGTTTCTCTCCGGGCCGATCGCAGGCAGGTGGTTTCTAACGGAAAAGGACAAGGAGAACCAGTTTACCTTCCGGTGTCTCGGTTTAGCGCCACGGCTCCAAACTACATGCAGATCTCCACTTTCCATGGCTCAAACAGCAGACAGCTTACTAACAGGATGTAGGAAAGGTTTGATTTTGATTTTTATAGAATATTATCCCAGTGAATCATCAGCGACAAAAATCATTCTGCTCATCAGCTATCAGTGTATGACTTCAGTTTTAGTTGTAGAGTTGTAACAAGCTGAACGTTTTGCTACTAAAACTGCACATCTCACTTAGTGGCAGCAAAAACAATATTCCTGTTTAAAAAATAACGTAATATTATTGTTGTAAAGTTTTCAGGAGGGTTTATATTTGTTGTTGTTGTTAAGGTGGAATAAAATTCTCTAAAAATTAAAAAAAAAAAAAAAAAAAAAAACATATTACCAACACTTGTATAAGGTTTTTAAAGTATATTATCCAACTCTAAAATAATAACTACTTGCTACTAAAAACATTTTAACAATCGGAGCGTAATGTTCTGACAATGTTGTTTAAACATGATAAGAATGTTTTTAGAGAACGTTAATTCTGCCTTTAAGGAAAAACAACCCAGAAAAAACAAACAACTTCCAGCTTAAAACTTTACAAGAACATTACTTAATATTTTTAGAACGTTTATACAACAAATAAGATGTAGCATTGTGTTAGCATTTATTCTGACTTGTTTCTGTAGATAGAAGTTCACTCGCTTCACTCGTTTGAGCTGTTTTGTTCTCCGCCAACTCCCGACACAAACATCAGCTTCTTTAGCTGCTGCGTTTTCCTCTTTGTTCACCAGCCAGCGCTGAACTGTGTCTGTCTGCAGGCGGTTTGGTTCTTTCCTCTGAGAAACTCGGCCGGCTGCTGTGTGTTAGAAACATGGTGGATGAGAGTGGTCAGAGTGAACCAACACAGTACATTTGAACAGATGGGTAAACCAAAACAATGAGCTGAAAGATGCTAATAAAATTTTTTTTTTAAAAAGTCCTGCATTGTGCAGCTTTGGATGAGTTTTGGAGAAACTTTTTTTCTTTTGTTTTGACATTTCAATTTAAATCTGGACCGATACAATCGAAGAAGATTGCAGCTAACAAAATGTTTGTTGTGTACTGACAGATTTCCAAAATAAAGGACTTAATGTTTGATACCCAAAACAACTGATAACACCAAACTAGTTAAGCAACATAAGATCTGTTGTGTTTGCAGAATCGGTGCATGTTAAAACAAAAGCAAAATTCCAAAGAAGCAACTGGTATCATGACAAATGCAATTTCTCTGAAGAAAAATTCAGGTCTTTTGATTATTGGATTTTAAAACCAGCTCCTACGACATAATATCAAACTACTGACACACATCTGAGGTTTCCTATTCAAATTGACACTTTACTAATGATAAAGAAAAGCTTTGATGAAACTAAATGGCACCTTAATGCTTTAATATATGAAATACTGTAATGGAGTGGTGGTGTTTTGACGATTGAATTACCCCTTTATGAAGAAGTGATCCTCAAGGATCTTATTCTGAAAGAGCCTTTGCATGATGACATAAACAGAGCAATAAAGTGCCCTCACGTTTCCTTCACTGTTCAAAGATCACCGGAATCAGTCGTTACTGTGTTCAACTTGGAGTCCCTTTAAATTTAATATTAAGTAGATAAAACAGTTGAAGAAATCTACTTTTATTTGACAGAAATGGGCAAAAACTTGTAATTACTGTCTCTGCTAGAATATTATCCAGATATTTGGATTGCTTTGCTTGTGCGACGGCGTCCTCGTGCCTGTCCACCGCTAAATTCTGGTTTCAGTTTGACCCCAGAGTTTTTACTCGTAACGACGTATGACATTTGCACATGGATGTATCTTGATATTCATGCTGATGTGCTCTTTATGTCCCCAAAACACCCGAACAAAACAAAGTAGAGCAGCAGCGTGGGGGAGGGAGCGGGGGAGGAGGGGGTTAGTACCTTTAACTGTTTTAAGGGGAGGATGCGTTTTATCATGAATATTATTTTGATTATTAGTATGACTAATTGAAAAAGTCTGCCTTTTTCAATAGAAAGGGGCCACTGAAGTGAAAGATTGTCTTTTGAGATGTATTGTACTAAAGACGCAACACTTTTGTATATGTATTTATGGATGTGTGACGCTCGTGCTCTCCTGGTTGAAGGGGTTGTAACTTTTGGTTTGTGGCAGCCGGTTTTACAAACTACATCCTGTACACAACTCTTGCATGAAAAAAGTCGTTCCCATCTCATAAGAGCAGATTTGATTTAACAGCAGCTTGATTTAGAAAAATGCTGAATTGGCGACATAGAGCTTGATTAATTCAGATATTTGAAGAGAATTAGTGGTGCACGTGTGAGCCTGCACACGGTTAAGTTGCGCCCAGGAGCCCAGTCTTAAGAGATGACAATAATGTTGTGATTAGCTGTGAGGATGCAGCGACCTCTGCAGGTTTACATGATGAAAGAACAAAGCTGAGTGGGACTGAAGCTGATCCCTGCATCACATGACACCCTACATCACAGTGGACACCTCTCGATCACGCCTGTAATTTGGGAGCACGGCATATGAAAACATACTGTGGCCCTCAGAGAGCAGAGACATCCGTGTTAGGATCATGTTTGAGGTTGAGAAGACTAACTGTAGCTGTCAGGTTTGGCTTGTGTAATAAATGCTCCTCAGACGTGGAGCGTTGTAGAGCTTCATCTGCTGCTGCCACACTCACATCAGACATGCAAGTACAACACTAGCTAAGCAACACCTGCTGTAGCATGCTGAAAAACAACAATGGGATGTGTTAGTTAGACTTAATATGTCATTTGCAGAACCTCCTCATTGTTTTTGTGTGTTCTTTTTTTTTTCTTTAATTTGAATTTTATTTTTTGGTTTGGAAAAAAGTGTTTATTGTGATTACTTGTTAATTAGTGATGTGATTATTAAACATGAAATAAAATGGACTAAAACTCTATTTTGTGCTCCAGACTGTTTTCCATCACAATAGTTTACAAAGGTCATCTTACATCTTTATATTATGGTACATCTGCTGCTGTGGAACAATTTACACCCTCACACTTCCTTCTAAATGAAAGGAGAATCAGTGAGCTCGTTCACACATTAACATCCATCCTGGCTGATCTGCTCGACTTCACCAACAAGCTACGACTATTCTTAGTTGTAGTCGTTGCCTATAATGTGTAAAGTCAGCCCCTAAAAATGTTGGACTCTCGGAAAATTCAGCTCAAAATTGGCCCAAATCTAAATGTGTAATTTGACAATTTAAAAATACTATAAAAAAACAATATTATGTTATTTTCTTTAAAGTGTGGCCCCTAATCGCTTGATATAGAGTCCATTATGTTTTCTACCATTTTGAATACAAGGTCTTAACACAGAAAGGGACAGTGAATTGCTTGTGTTAAAGAAAGGAGGATGTGCAGCAATACTTCAAGCTTTTCATAAATAATGACCATCTGTTTATGAAAATAAACACTTGTTAGAAGTGGGATTCAAACTCACACCTCCAGGGGAGACTGCAACCTGAACACAGCAATTTAGACCACTCAGCCATCCTGACTTTCTCTACTATTCAATTTAATTCAATTCAACTTTATTTATAAAGCACCAAATCACAACAGGTTATTTCATGGCACTTAACATATTAAAGTCTTTACAGCAAGACTTTATAACATTATACAGAGAAACCAACAATTCATCAATTCATCAATTCCCACATAAGCTAGGAGGACAAAAAAAACTCCTCTTTAAGGGAGAAAAACCTCCAACAGAGGGAAGAAAAACTCCCTTTAACAGGAAGAAAAAAGAGGTGGGCGGAGCATCTGTTAACAGAACCAGGATCAGAGGTGGAGAACATCTGTTAACAGAACCAGGATCAGAGGTGGGTGGAGCATCTGTTAACAGAACCAGGATCAGAGGTGGGCGGAGCATCTGTTAACAGAACCAGGATCAGAGGTGGGTGGAGCATCTGTTAACAGAACCAGGATCAGAGGTGGGCGGAGCATCTGTTAACAGAACCAGGTTCAGAGGTGGGCGGAGCATCTGTTAACAGAACCAGGATCAGAGGTGGGTGGAGCATCTGTTAACAGAACCAGGATCAGAGGTGGGCGGAGCATCTGTTAACAGAACCAGGTTCAGAGGTGGGCGGAGCATCTGTTAACAGAACCAGGCTCAGAGGTGGGCGGAGCATCTGTTAACAGAACCAGGTTCAGAGGTGGGCGGCCAACTGCCTTGACCGGTTGGGGTGAGAGGAGAGCAGAGAGAGAAAAGGACAGCATAGAGATACAAGAGAAGAACTGTTGGTGGAGATGACAATCACAGAGCAGAGACATGCAGCTCCATGACGGGACATCTGGAAAAGAAAGAACAGAAACTACACGAGTGAAGGAACTGAATGGAGACAACAGACAATAAGAAGAAACTATGGGAGAGAAGAAGATGGTGAGGTATGAGTCAGTTAAAGAGTAGGAGGAAAGAAAAGAAGCTCAGCATGTAACGAGGTCCTCCAGCAGCCTCGGCCTATAACAGCATAACTAAGGGTTGGTTCAGGTCTACCTGAGCCAGCCCTAACTATAGGCTTTATCAAGAAGGAACGTTTTGAGTCTAATCTTAAAGCTAGAGAGGGTTTCTGCCTCTCCAACACAAACTGGGAGCTGGTTCCACAGGGGAGGAGCCTGAAAACTGAAGCTCTGCCTCCCATTCTACTTCTGGAAACTCTAGGAACCACAAGTAGACCAGCGTACTGAGAGAGAAGTGCTCTGCTAGGATTATATGGTTCTATAAGATCTCTAAGATATGATGGAGCCTGGTCATGTAGAGCTTTGTAAGTCATCAAGATCATTTTAAATTCTATTCTTGATTTAACAGGAAGCCAGTGAAGAGAAGATAAAACTGGAGAAATATGATCTCTCTTGCTAAATCCTGTCAGTACTCTTGCTGCAGCATTTTGGATCAGCTGCAGGTTTTTAATGAGTAATTTGGACATCCTACTAGTGGGCATCAAGAGAGTTGTAGCACAGGTGGCGACATCAATCAAGCGATTTACACACAAAGGTTACAGCTTCACCTTCTCTGTTCGCACACAGCAGGGTCAGTCATCAATCATTAAAATCTGGAATTACCTTCCCAAACTATTGTTGAAATCAGACTCCAACGTGGTTTTCCACAGTAAATCCTCTGTATTATAGAGATTGTCATTTAAAAACTAGTAGTTGAATATAGCAGAAGTTTAACAATCCGTATAACTCTGCCTGTCTTATCCCCAGTCGGACGGCAGGGGGCGGGCGTACACTTTCAAGCTTTTTTTTCTACCTAGTTTTAGGTGACGTAGAAGACGGTTACTGTGGTAACGACAACATCGTCTCCACTTCTGTTTTTGAGCTGGTGATAGTTTCCTCTCGGGTACACTCACTCCACATCCGCTTCGGTTGGGAGTTTTAGAGGCATAAAATACCGACGAAAACACCCCGAGGGAGTCCAGGTGAAGGTAAGAAGCACTTTGCTCCACCAGCTGAGATGTTTCGTGGCAACAAGCTGACGCCGTCTCAACGTAGTGATAGCATTTAGCGTTAGCTAGCACGTTTAAACAGCTGACGTTGTTGTATTTCGGACCGATAACGTTTTCTTTATTTGATGCCGGTCAATAAGAAGTTTATACAACGTAAAAGAAACGGGACACCAACCGTAAACATTTAGTTTGTTCTTTAGAATAGATGGACAACATATAAATATCTGCTATTAACGGCATTAATCCTTTTAAATGAGAGTTTACCGTCAAACGAATGACTGAACAAAGAAATAAAAACACCGTTTTCCAAACACGAGGATCACATGAAGGAAACGAACCGTTCAAAGACTGACGTCATGTCTGTGTGTTGGTCACCAGTCAAACAGGGCATGTCTCAGCTAATGATGAGCTCATCATCTTCAATACAAAGAGGAAGACTCGTTTTAAATCCGTTCACTGTGTGACAAACCGAAACTCGTTCACGGAGGTTGTGAACCAAAATCACTGATGTGTCTGTATCATTGAAAAAATGGTCCACACGGACACAGAAAGATGAACAGGCTGTTGTTTTTCAGAGAATTCCTTTATTCTGTGTCAGTGTGTTTTTGACCAGATATCAGAGCTGTGTTCATTCTGCATCTGGAGAGCTCAACTCACCACATCAGCAGCAGGAGGTGTGCTGACACGGGTGGAAGCTCAATGGGTGGAGAGATGGCGAATACAGGTTTCTGGGTCTTGGACGAGGAGTGTCATTCCTCTTTAATGTTTTCTGATTCAGGATTCAAACCGTCAACCTTCACTGTCGTCCAGGCTGCCGTCACGGTGCAGATTCACTAACAACCTCTCAGCTGCAGCGGCGCCATCATCAGGCCGTTTGAATTAGTTTCCATGGCGAGCCAGCGGCCTCCCTCGGGATTGGGCCGGCCGATGAGCCGGAGTGGGTCCGCGGTCCCCGGAGCCGGAAGACCCCCCACCGCTGTCCGACCTCCTCCTACAGCTATCCGCGTCGCAACCGGGGTGAGCCATGTGAGGTTTTAGACACCACTGCTCCAGATTCCTCTGAAGATAAAGAGGTTCTGTCAGACAGGAAAATAGAAAACTGGCACGTGTTGAGAGACATTTCATAAAACCACGTTCTTATATCGTACATGTTCGCTGCATTCATGTAGAGTTTCTCTCTCCAGCCTGTTTGTGATCTGCACATCATTAGTGGCATTCAGCCATTCAGACTTTCATTTCATCAGCATACTCTGTCTCTAAATGGTGATGTTAGTAACCAGCTACAATCTAAATGTTTTGAATGGGCCAATAGGAACCAGGTTTTATAGTATCGAGCTTAATTCTAGCACTTTTGATCCAGATGGCTCCCGGTACCAGTGGTCATCCCGGTATGAGAGGGGGCGTCCCCATCCCCGGGGTCCTGTCGGCACAGATCAAAGTAACTGACAGGCCGGTCACCCAGCAGGGGCTCAGCGGCATGAAGACCGGCATGAAAGGTACACCAGCCATCTCATCTTGTTTTCACGGTTTAGTGCCGGCGTGGATTCTTCTTTATAAATGACTGAGCTGAAGTGAGTCTTGTCCTTCTTTATTTCCTCTCCTAAAGGACCTCAGAGACAGATTCTGGATAAGTCCTACTACTTGGGCCTTCTCAGGTAACACACTACTGCCACACATCATATTGTTCTCTATGTTAGAAATCATGTCAGCAGATCATGCACACACATGCCAAGATATTATATTATTGTGATAATAGACTTCCTATAATATCATATATTTTTATCACAGTAATGTCAGAATATAGTTTGATAAACTTTTGTATTTCTGGTCTGAAGGCTGTTTGAGACTAAAGTAACAAAAATGAAGAGAACATAAAAGGAAATGTGTGTTTTTTAATACATGTTGAGCATTTGCAGGTTTTTTCAACCGTTTTCCAAACTTCAGCTTCACCTCAGTTCATTTTAATGATACAAAAAGCAGTTCTGTTGTTGTTTTTCTTTTAGGAGTAAGATCAACGAGTTGACCACCGAGACCAGCAAACTGCACAAAGAGATCGACAACTACAACCAGGAGAACTCTGTGTACCTCTCCTATGAAAAGAGGTGGGTGATGTTTTTACATGTTTGGATTCTCCTGAATAATCAGCAGAACGCGGCATGAAATCCTCACGCGAAGGCTTCTCTGATGTGTTGTGTCCCTCCAGGGCTGAAGGCCTGGCTGCTGAGATTAAGGATCTGCAGGGCCAGCTGGCTGACTACAACATGGTAAACATGTCCAACTTCACACGTACCTGTTGTTGTGTCCAACGCCTACAATTACGTCCTTAATTTGTTTAAAGACGTAAGAGAAATGTCCAAAGCTCAACGGATGGTAAATGTTTGATAGTCGGTCAGCAGCTGAACATTTACAATGATTTGAAAAGCCGTGTGTCATACAAGATGTTTGATAGGTCTTGTGTGGTTACAGAGGACTGTGACATCATTTTATCAGCGCTGCTCATACATGCACTCATTTATAATTCATGTTTCTGTGACTCCTTTATTTGTGCTTGCAGCTGGTGGACAAACTCAACACCAACACAGAGATGGAGGAAATGATCAATGACTACAACATAGTAAGCACACCGTGGAAACATTAACAACATATAAGACGTGATTCAGTGGGCGATTTAATGTGAACAGCTGATTGTAAATCTAATAAGAATATCTTTCATTTTCCCTCTTGTCGTTCCTCCCAGCTGAAAGCCCACAACAACAGCGAGGCAGAAAGTATCGACAGCATCTTCACCGAGAGGAGAGAGTACGTAGTTTACTGTTCTGTGTTCTGACATCACGCTGACAGGTTTCAAAAAGAGGAAATGCTTTAAACATTACTGCACACAGGTTTTGATGCTCAACTTGACACAGTATTCGTAAGTGTGTTTTTTATAGTACCTGAAGACCACGAAGTTAAAGTGAAAGTAAACCTAAAGTCGAGGCACCTGGTGAAAGATGGTAAATGTCGACCAAGACACTGAAAGATCAAACGTGAACTCTGCCATGAGGGAAGTGTCCTGCAGGTCAGGGATGTTATGGAGTAATATCTAAAAGTACCCGCTGGACTTTTCTCTACAAAACTCGTTTACATTCAATGTTATTCCTCCAAAATGTGTTTGTCCTTGAGCTCTCTAGAGAAAAATGTCGCTGCATTTCTCTTTATGATACAACATCGCCAATTTATAAAGTATTATCAGGGAAAACACCTTGACAGAGCTCCTATGACCTTTCAATCTGGGGAGTAAAGACACATCTGTGCATTGTTCACGTTAAATTATGGCACGTTGGATTTTCTGTTTAGCTTTACATGTTATCGTTTTAACTTGGCTTGTGATGCTGCAGAGTGATATAATAAAACAATACAAAAAGCTTCAGTTATTTGATAAGCAACATTACAACAATCTTACAGCAGGAGCCACAGAGCCAAGACATTGTTTTATTGATCCCTAGACTGCTAATACTCAGCAGTGTTTAGAAAATAAATAGCTCATTTTGTCGGGTCATCCATCTAACTCAGTGTTTACTGTACATATCACATCTAATATTCCCATGGTGCTAAGCAGTAGCCCTCAGCGACAGCCTTTCCTTTCATGGCCTCCTCATCTTGTCACCGGTTGACGAGCTGCTCTTTATTTCATCACGGTTCACAGGAATCTCCTTCATGTCACTCCTCGCGCTTGATGTACGGATCCTCAAAGTACTCATCCTCCTCCTCCTCCTCCTCTTCCTCTGTCTTCTCCTTCTGTTGCTGGAAGCTGAATGTCTGTTGGGTCAGGTGTCCTCCGGTCTCAGAGAACACCGTCGACACAAAGTCCTCCCGGTCGTCCTCCTGTTGCAGTCGCCGGTGTCGGTAGTTGTGGAAGAGTTTGTACCAGGAAGGCCCCTTGATGGCACACATGATGAGCATGCAGGTAGTCAGCGCCAAGGCTGCAACGCACACTGTGAACTTCCACGAGTTGCCGCGCGCAGGTGTCTGGTCTAGGTGGGGTCAGAGGGCGGAGATCGGGTGGAGAAAGCAGAGTGTCAAGTTCTGTTTGTACGTCTTCATACTGAATGTAAGAGAATCATTTTTGGAAATGTACCTTTGCTGAGGCTGTGGTTCCGGCCTGATGACGGTGTGGTCTTCAACGTGGTAGATGAGTCCCCAGACTGCTTAGAGTGGGCCGGTGTTGATGTTTGGGGGGTTGTGGGGGTGGAGGGGGGTGGTGTTGATGGGAAGCACAGAGCTGTGGCCTTCAGAAGTTCAGCTCCAGCCTGCTTCGCTGGAGATGCACAGAAGACTTTCTGTCTCCCTGCAGAGTCAGACATCATTCATAAACCTCATCGAATGACTGAGTATTCATGTAGTCAGTGGGTCAAAGGTCAACATCCCCACAGTTGGATGGCTGAGAGGACAGCTTTTGCTTCTGAGAGAAAGCCTTTGGATGTAAAACACTGGACTTGATTGTGTTTTGGTCTTCGTGTGGCCATCAGGTTTTTGGAGGAATTAATAACCATACAGAAATGTGTAGTTTGAATTTAAACAGCAGTGAAAGCTTTGTGTTCTCCAGGTGGTTCCTACCTTCAGCACCAACACCTGACACATGATTGTTAAAGTAAATGGATACCATTGGAGGTTAACTTTAGACAGACTGTACATACAGTAACTTATTATCATACAGCTCATAATTACATTATATTATTTTATCATCTGATTTTTTTTTTCAACATAAGTAAGTGATGTAAGAACAGGAAACCTGCCTGCATAATGTTCTCACATCAGTATATTACCAAACATTAAAAGTGTACAATGAAAATTACCATTAATGGTGACATGTGCTCTTTGGATCTCTCCGATGGAGCTCAGCAGCAGACAGGAACAGTTCCAGGGGTTTTCCTGCAGGTTCAGCATCTGATGGGAACAAACAGGCTCAGGTTAATGTTCCTTCTGTTGGAGGTTTCTTCTGTTAAAAGAGAGTTTTTCCTTCTGTTGGAGGTTTCTTCTGTTAAAGAGAGTTTTTCCTTCTGTTGGAGGTTTCTTCTGTTAAAAGAGAGTTTTTCCTTCTGTTGGAGGTTTCTTCTGTTAAAGGAGAGTTTTTCCTTCCTTCTGTTGGAGGTTTCTTCTGTTAAAAGAGAGTTTTTCCTTCCTTCTGTTGGAGGTTTCTTCTGTTAAAGAGAGTTGTTCCTCCTGTTGGAGGTTTCTTCTGTTAAAGAGAGTTTTTCCTTCCTTCTGTTGGAGGTTTCTTCTGTTAAAGAGAGTTTTTCCTTCTGTTGGAGGTTTCTTCTGCTAAAGAGAGTTGTTCCTTCTGTTGGAGGTTTCTTCTGTTAAAGAGAGTTTTTCCTTCTGTTGGAGGTTTCTTGTGTTAAAAGAGAGTTTTTCCTTCTGTTGGAGGTTTCTTCTGTTAAAAGAGAGTTTTTTTCCTTCTGTTGGAGGTTTCTTCTGTTAAAAGAGAGTTTTTTTCCTTCTGTTGGAGGTTTCTTCTGTTAAAGAGAGTTGTTCCTTCTGTTGGAGGTTTCTTCTGTTAAAGAGAGTTTTTCCTTCTGTTAAGGAGAGTTTTTCCTTCCTTCTGTTGGAGGTTTTTCTCCTTTTAAAGGGAAGTTTCTTCCTCATTGCTTACGTGGGAATTGTTAAATTGTTGGGTTCCTCTGTATAATGTTCTAAAGTATGTTGTAAGGACTCTTTAATGTGTTAATTGCCTTGAAGTAACCCCTGTTGTGATTTGGTGCTATGTTAATACAATTGAATTGAATGGTCAATGAAAGGCTGACAACAACCACACTGACACAACACCTACAAGTAGGCTATGCAGATTATTGTAATCTCTTTCTGTCTAAATATATTTGTTCCTCATAAAGCTAGAGGATTTATTATTCACATGCCAGAGATTTACTAAAATATCTATGAATAAAAATATATTTTTAGCCTGTGGACATTTTACCTTTAGTTCTTTCAAGCCTTTGATTAGCTGTGCAGGGAGTCTGGTCAGCAGGTTGTGGGACAGGTCCACCTCTCTCAGGACATCCAGGCCAGAGAAAGCCTCAGGGTTCAAGCTGCAACAATACCCAGAGAAGAAAGATCATTTGTATTATGTCACCGTACTGCACTTTGATGCACATCACAAGCCTGAAACATCACAATCAAACCTGACTAACTTAGTCTGCACAATGAAACATTTCTCATTAACATAAACCTCTGCACACTTAAAACCAGCTGAAGTAGTAAATAGTGTAGAATTGGACACTGCTACCATCTTTACTTGCTTTATTATTTACCTGATGATTTTGTTACTGGCCAGAGACAGCACCCTGAGGTCTGGCACCACAGAGAAATACTGGGCTGGGATAGCCGTCACTATGTTCCCATCCAAGTGGAGTTCTTCCAGTGTGGGATAGCTAGCAAGGGCGAGTTGGTCTGCTTTATTCAGAGTGATCCGGTTCCCTTTAATCAGCAGTGTGGTCACAGTGGACTTGTTGTCGTTGTGGGGGATGACCTGGAGAAGCTTGTCGGTCAGGTTTTTTACCAGCTGATGGGTGGATGGACGGACAGTTATAACATTCACAGTCTGAAGAAATGCATACAGCAAAAATAAATATAAATCTTAAATGTTAAAGAGCTTTTCATACCGGTTCATCCACCACAGCGTCAGCTGTGTTTCCCAGTATATTCATCACTGACACTGCAGTCAGCCACAGCATGAGAAGCTGCCGGCATCTTTTCATCATGCTGCCCTCCAAAGAAACAAATAAATAATCCCCTGGGTAACACATGCTTCATACAGGAGGCCGGCAACAATTCATAGGTTTTTTTACTCTGTAAAATGTCAGAATATAGTGTAACGGGCCTTTTACAGTTTAACCGAGCTCCGGGTGAATTACTGAAACCACTTTAGTCTACACAGCTGTCAAAAGTCACCACAATATGTAATTTACAAGGACTTATTAAAATAAAAACTTCAAATCCTCACATTTGAAAAGGTGGAATTAGAATATGTTTGGTATTTTCACTGGTAACATCTGAACAAACTCAATTGTTACAAATTAACTTTTATTTTCTTAATTTTATATCAACTGATCAACTCACTTAAAGTACAAGAACATGTTAAATGAAGGTACATCCACTGTTTCGCTGTCTGAAAGTAAAACAGCTTTCATGTCACAGCCGGCATTGTTTGCAGTGTTATAGTTGTAATTAAAATAAAGGATATTATAGACTACAGAGCACACGTTCTCCTGCAGACTGACCTGAATGTAAAATTATTATGAGACATAAACTCAACATCTTATGTTTCCCAAAGACATCAGACAAAATATTTCAGTCCACTAATAATGAAAACCTCATTTGCTGATCATTATCTAATAACTCTATGACACAGTACAATAAATATGAAATCTTTATGTCGGTGAGTTCTGTTTTAAAGGGACACCTCATGATTCACACAGATACACCTCTGCTGGATTGTTTTTTCTGATGTCGTCTGGAGAAAACGGAAATGTTGAAGGTCTTAAAACTGAAATTCAGTGGAGAATAAACACACCTGTTCCTTCTCATGTAGAGACCTGTCAACTGACTGACCTTTAACCTGCACACAATACATTTAAATCTGTCATTGGCTGATTATCATATTAGTGTTCTCAGAATTGGATCTTTTTCTGTCACTATTCATTTCTAACGAGGAGGATTTGAAGACACTTACCTGTGCTGCTAGACTCGCTCAGGTAAACTTTCATTCACCGGTCGCTGTCACGCACCCAGCAGAGCAAATGACCTTTGGTCCTTGTAAAACATGAAGGCTGGCGTGTTCCTGCTAGCTAAGCATTTATGATCAATCTTGTCGGCCCTCCTGTCTTTACTAGACAGAAGTCAGATAAGGAATAAGGTTACAACAGATCAGAAACCACTCATAAGGTTACAACAGTCAGGTTACAACAGTGAGGTTACAACAGTGAAGAAAGTCAGGTTACAACAATCAGAATACAGAAATCAGGTTACAACAGTCAGAATAATGAAATCAGGTTACAACAGTCAGAATACAGAAATCAGGTTACAGCAGTCAGGTTACAACAGTCAGGTTACAGCAGTCAGCTTAAAACAGTCAGGTTACAGCAGTCAGGTTACAACAGTTAGGTTACAGCAGTCAGGTTACAGCAGTCAGGTTACAACAGTCAGGTTACAGCAGTCAGGTTACAGCAGCCAGGTTACAACAGTCAGGTTACAACAGTCAGGTTACAACAGTTAGGTTACAACAGTCAGGTTACAACAGTCAGGTTACAGCAGTCAGGTTACAACAGTCAGGTTACAACAGTTAGGTTACAACAGTCAGGTTACAACAGTTAGGTTACAACAGTCAGGTTACAACAGTCAGGTTACAACAGTCAGGTTACAACAGTTACAACAGTCAGGTTACAACAGTCAGGTTACAACAGTCAGGTTACAACAGTCAGGTTACAACAGTCAGGTTACAACAGTCAGGTTACAACAGTCAGGTTACAACAGTCAGGTTACAACAGTCAGGTTACAACAGTCAGGTTACAACAGTCAGGTTACAACAGTCAGGTTACAACAGGTTACAACAGTTAGGGTACAACAGTCAGGTTACAACAGTTAGGTTACAACAGTTAGGTTACAACAGTCAGGTTACAACAGTCAGGTTACAACAGTCAGGTTACAACAGTTAGGTTACAACAGTC